>NC_037540.1:37581466-37606635 GCF_001531365.2 Cynara cardunculus var. scolymus | reverse complement strand
GTTTTTTTGAAATATATATATACATGTATTAATTCAACCTTAATCTAAGTTTCTAGACAAGAAAGAGGGTAAACAGTTGAAATTTCATTCTAAAGCCTATCTTTTTTTGTCTTTTCATGGCTTACGATCTGTCAAATTTGTAGTTTTCTTTATTGGTTTTGAGTGTTTATCTTAAAACTCAAGTTTTTTGTTTCTTTGCTCTTCGTGTAAATCGAATACATTTGTGGAGTCGTTTAAATATGTTGGATTTTAAATATATTGGATTTTAAACTGTCATACAATTTTTTTCATCGATAGTTTGTAATTGGAACTATAACTCTTATTTATTCAAATTGTATTAATATGTGAAGACCAAGTGTAACCTATATCATCGTTAAATCTTATCTTATAAAACCAGTGTAACTTCAAAATCGTTAAAATTCATGGCTCTCGCCGCATTGCGCGGGTACACAACTAGTACATATACATATACATATACATATACATATACATATACATGTGATTTTACAACTCATGTACTTTTATTTTGACATTGTTCTCGTTTGAACTCTTCTTTTGGGGTGTGTGTATATATATATATATATATATATATATATAGTTTTATAAAAAAACATAAATAAATAATTATGAACTTTTATAGATAATTAAATGGAGTTGATACATGAAACAAAAACCATCATGGATTAGAATTCATTTATTTTGTTACGAATTAGAACTTTTTAGTTTGTTTTCAACTACTTCATTTATGCATTTATGAAGTATGTGCCGACTCCAGATCGATTGTAGAAAACATGGTGAAGAGAATACGAATTAATTCAACCTGCATATATAATTCATAATTAACAAAAAAACCTCTATTTTCATTCCGAATTCTTAACTTTAAAAACATAAATATGCTTCAATTCGACTCATTTTTAATATATAAACACATCATATATTATTGAAGAACCATCAACTCGAGAAACTATACAAAGTTTACCTTGCGTACTTGATTTCTTCTTCCTTCCTTCCGTTCCCCTCTCTGGTTTCTCATCGGTAGCGCTAATTAAAGGGAAAAATATTGTTGCAACCCGACGTTCATTCGAGCATATTTGTTCTAACGTTACTTATGCACCTTAAACTAGTTTCCATACAATTCAAACCTTAGATGTAAGTTTTGAGTTTTAACATGTTCAAACCCTGCACTCTTGGTGTTGCAATTTTTCCCAGAACTTGGGGTTTATAATACGGACCTATTTTCTAGTATCCCAATAGATAAAATATTCAATAAAATTAATTAATAATATCGAAATATCTAGACAAGGCTATAAATATCCCCAATAACTATTGGGATACTAGAAAATACAAGGGACATCAAACAAAACCGAAAAAATTCCCTTGAAATCAATCAAAACTTGGAAAAGGTCTCCTGAAATCAACCACAAAATGGAAAGTCATCAAAATTAACCAAAAAAACTTTAAAGAAACCCTCGAAGTCAACAAAAAAAAATCAAAAATATCCCTCAAAACATTGGAATTTGGTTAAAAAGACAATTAGATGACTTTGTGCGCCTTATGATCTAGCTTAAAAGTGCATTTCCTATACAAAAATCTTGGGGAGGCCGTTATAAACCGAAATTGTACTAGCCATGGGAATGTTTGAGTTTTCAAGAATTGAACGGGACTTAAGTTTTAAAATGTTCTTGTTAAATACCATTTTCGATACTTGACCAATATACATATATAATTCTTAACATATATATACACGCACACACAGGCATATATGGAGCAGTTCAAACGAGAAAACCTGTGATTTACTAGAACACAAGAACAACATATAAACCGAGTAATGTGTTTTTTAAACCAAAGTTAAGGAATTTTTTAACTTTAAATTAATATTAAAAAATTCAAAAATATTTAAGATGTGGAAGAGTAAAATTGAAAATTGAAGTGATATCATTAAAATAACACGATCACAAAACCTCTGATCATATCAATTAGGGCTGGAATATCAGATGATTGTCGATCATTGACTATAATCAATTAAGGTTTGCTTATCACATGTTTATCACACTTTAAGTATGGTTCGATCATTTTTTGTAATCGATTAAGGTTGTATCACGTAATATCAAATGAATATCACAGCGATTCGGTTTCACACGATTATCATAACACATTCAATTATCACACAATAGAACCAATTATCACAACAATTATCACAGTACTCCGATTATCACATGTTTATCACACTTTTGAGTATGGCTCGATCATTGTCTGTAGTCGATTAGGGTTGTATTAGGGAATATCAGATGATTATCACAGCACATTGGATTATTACACGATAAAATCAATTATCACAGCAATGCAGATTATCACAATAATCACGACACATTCAACTACGACATATTATCACAATTATCACATCACATTCGATTATCACAACAATTTTCACAACGCACTCGATATCACAACATATTCTATTACACAATAATCACAGGTAAGAATCGAATTGGAATATTGTTATACAGAAAACGATGGGGACATGAGATTCTACGTGATCAAATCCCAATCTAAAATCATGGGATAATTAGAATTTATTAAAATAACATAAAAATTATAAAAAAAATACCTAATTACTGTACTACCCTTATTGATTTATTTTTATTTACCATAACTTAAATTATTGATTAAAAAAGTTTGAGGCACACATTGTTCTCGTATTTTTTGCAAAACAGATCTAATTTCAATTTCCCCCCTCCGCCACATATATATAGGGGTTAAATCAAATAAAAAACATAAATATGTTACAAACACATAAGAACCGATATAAAAATGTTGTTTTACATGATATTTTTTTCATCAAATGCTATAATTTAAAATATTGTTTCACATATATCTGTTTCATAATATGATAGTTTCACATGTATTTTAATATTTTTACAAAGTGAACACAAGTATATGTAAAACACTATGTTAAATCATAGGATTTGATTAAAAAATCATATAAAAGAATATTTTTATATCGGTTCTCATGAGTTTGTAACATATGTGTAATTTTTATTTGATTATCTTTCCATATAGATCTATATATATATATATATATAGACTTAGGATCATGTGAGACCAGCCTGTTTTCGTGAGACCAACATTTTACACTTGAAACTTCACAGCAAAATGCTGTGAATGTGACTTTTTAAAACCTTCACAGTGTTTTTGCTGTGAAGTTTACGTGTAAAAATGTGGTCTCACGGGTCTCACGAAAACAGGCTGGTCTCACGTGAACCCAACCCTATATATATATATATATNTATATATATATATATATATATATATATATATATATATATATATATATATATATATATTATGTGTCTTCTCATGCTTTGTTATATTTGTATTATTAATGTAGAGATGGAGGATATCCAATCAATTTTAAAACTAACAGAGACTCTTCTCTCTCTCTGTCTCTCTCTCTCTCGATCTCCTTCGGGATATATAAATACGAGTGCAACCCGTTAATAAACTCCACACTATCTTCTCTCTCTTGATCACAATAAGCATGAAGAGACCTGGATTTGTAGCAGCTTCCATGGCAGCTGCTTCAGCTACCACCGCCATTAGTGCCTCCAAACCTTCTGATCAGGTACATAAATCAATCCTAAAATTAAAGCTACTTGAAGTCGTCTATTGTTACGGAATCAAATCAAACAAATGATCTTCTCCATCTTTGCTCCTATATTCGAATATTTTTCTTCGTTAATCAAATTTCCGTTGCTCTAATCAAATCTTCAAGTAATTAATCGGATCTTCGATTTTGATTGTTGTGTAGGACCACGGATTAAAATCGATCAATCATCTTGCTGATTCTTCTCCAGAGAAGAGAAGTTGTTGCTCTGAGAAATTTGCACCGAGGTTTGATGGATTGAGGTTTATAGAAACGCTTGTAACTGCTCATCGATGATGATGATAAGGCTTTTGAACTCTGAGATCGCAGATGAGATTGTTTTTATTTTTGTTTTTAATGTTTGTTTGATTTGGATTTGGTTTCATTATGCCGAAGGCATTTTGTTATGAATTCATTATTATTAATCAATCTATCAATCCGTCTCGATCCAGCTTCCATGCCTTTCTTTTTGTCTATCTCAGCACCAGTAACAAGTCCGAGAGTGGACAAACACTCACCCCCACTTTTTTTTGTGACATCACACTTATTTATATTAAAGTTACATTAAATCCTACATTAAAAAAATGAGAGTTAAGGTAGCAAGCATAAGAATAAATCTAAACTTTTGATTATTTTTAATCTCAAATTCATTCATAAATCGTGCTTGATCCGGTACATCTCATTCTAATAGGCATTCAAGGGTGGAGATTATTTTCTTACGCTTTTAACTTAAACTCATCTTCTCACCGGAACCCAATCCTTGAAAAAAGGATAGGGTTCCAAGAAAATATGGAAGTTGTGGTGAGAAGGGTGAAAAAATATATTCATCCTTAGATCAATTATAGTTGAAGGGAACCATTACATCTAGGGTGCTCAAAAACCCGACCAACCCGATCAACCCAACGCGAAATAACCCAACCTGAAGCAACCCAATGTCTAATCGAGTTGTAAAATTGTCAAACCATAGGTATTGGGTTACTATTATTTGAACCCAACTCAACCCGATGAACCCGATATCCTTTTATTTCTTGGATTTAATATGATTGTTGAATTTATATTAATATATACATTAGACAATTACACCATCATGTATGCTTTTCATATACACATATTTTCAATATATTCATATCTCTATATAACTCATTCAGTAACTGTGAACATATATATGTAATTTGAGAAAATTAACTAAATGCGATATACGTAAGAAATATGAATAAGTTGTATCAAATGGTTGATGATGAAAAAGAAATTATAAGTAAAGAAATAACATATTCAAAGTTAGAAGAATATTTTAATATATCAAAGTATCAACCCGACTAATCCGACCAACCCGTACGGGTTGGGTTGGGTTGCATTTTGGTTTGGGTTGGGTTGAGTTAAGATTTTTTTCAAACCGCAAACATTGGGTTGAGTTGTTCAAATGTCCTCAACCCAATCAACCTAACCCATGAGCACCCCTACTTACATCAACACTAATAAAATATACCTGATCAATTCTCTTTTAAAACAAAATTCATAAGTTGTTTTAAGATTAAAAGTGATTAAAAGTCTAAATCAATTGTTACACGTAAAACCTTAACCCCCATTTTCATAAATCATTCGTCTAAAAAGTAAATGGATGTCTTGATTGTGTATGAAGATAATACTAATAGGTATCCGGAGCATCTTTGGTATATTCTTTAAAGTTAAAATTCAAAATCTTTAAAAAAATTAAAATTAATTCAAAATCTTTTAAAAAATTACATTTAACCGTAACAGCTTCAATATTTTTTAGAAATTACAATATTATTAATATACTTTTTTCTCTATTCTAAAAATGTAATTCTAAAAAAAATGTCAATAAAAATATAATAGAAAATTTATTTTTATCTCATGATAATCATTTTTGAAGAATTCTTTTATTTTAGAGAGTTATCCAAATTTAAAGAATTTGACAACTCTTTCTCCTGTTTTCTCCATTTTGGAGAATTTGCTGGAGCAAAATATTTATTTGGATTCAAAACCAAGTCGTGCACCATTTAATGTTGGTGATTAGTATCTCCCCAATTTTGTTTATAGTACCGGAGTAAATTATACTTCTCTGGTTGACATCCATTATCAACTCTCGTCCTTATTTTAAAATAATAACATTTTTGGTCATTATGGTTATCATTTTGTTTCGAACTTGGTCCTTTGATTACATACGTTAACAAAAGTCCGTTAACGCAAGGGTATTTTAATCTTTTTCTCTTATTTTAGATCAAACAAAAGAGTAGCATTGAATTGGCATAAACAACTGCAAATTGCGATTGATATCGTTCAAGACCTGAAGCATTTATATAACCAACATTCAGTGGCACATGGTAATATAAAGGCCAGTAACATTTTGTTAGATAAAGATCTAAATACACTGCTTGGCGACTACTGCCACGACTTCCTATTTAACAAGCAAGGGATTAAGAAATTGTTATCTGATGGAGCTTGTACAACAGGTCATGTTAATGTCCCTTCAATTATGGAGGATGTTTACTAACTAGCTAGACATCATGATTGAAATGCTGATAGGCAAACAGATTGATCTAAAAGAGTACAGGTGTTCTTCAACTAACAACGAGATACAAGTTTGTGTTAATGTAAGAGATCGACTCACAATGTAGTTAAGGGATGAATGAATTAAAGGTTCTACTGATGACAGCCTCTCTCACAGAAGAAACATAAGTAGCTTTAGGAAAACAAGATTAAGAAGTTCATTTTTATTGCACTGAGATCCTATCTACAGAAGCAAAAGGGCCAAACATCAAAAGCATCAAGAAGTGACTTCTGGATTATACTTTTTTTTTCTTTCGACGGTGGAATACTGAGTTGTAAATGATTTTGAGCATTGATTGTTTGAAAGAGAATTGGAATAGGGTTAAAGATTCATTCATTTAGGGTCACTTGTTTGCTTGTTCTTCAAAATCATGCAATAAGTTAAAAAGCAGCTTTTATAAGCAATCCCAAACACCCCCTAAGATTTAAAATAAATTTTATGACTTTTTCTAATCATGGGCTTTTAAATGCCTTATAAATTGAGCTCGGATCCGACTCAAAGTGGGTTCGTGTGTGTGCGCCCTGTCCAGAGCTAGCCTGTGCTATTTACCAGAGAGTGGTAGTATCCTTTCACGTACAACCTCTTTTCCTGTTACACTATGCAAAATTATATTTTGTTAAGCTATTATCTATACTATATTGTAAAGCATTTGACAAAAACTCTTAAAAACAACTTTTTATGCATAAAATACTGTTTATTAATGCATGTTACTTAAAACTCAAGATTACAAGTATATTGTATGTAAATACAACTTATTAAAGCTCTATATCTAAATTCGTGTAACTAACTGCAGATAAACATAATCAAATACAAGATAAACATCTCATTTAAATATAAAAATTCTAAAATATAATTAGGATAATTATTAAATTCTAACAGAATACTTAATTATTATCTTTATAAAATGTTTTATTATTAAACTAAAAATAAATTATTTCATTATTAAACTTAAATTAAATTATAATAAAAAATTAAAGAAATTACATAAAAAAAATGAGAACTTTTAAATTGTTGATTTGATATTAACATTCATATAATTTTTTTTCAAATTTTTATGATATTTTCAAATTTATATTTTATTCAAAAATAAAATCATTATTGCATTCTTAAAAACACATAAAATTGTATCATAACATCGAAAAAGACAAATAATAAAATAAAACATTAAAATTGAGATATATCTTGCTGCATTGTGCAAGTACACTTCTAGTAATTTAAAAATAAATGGATTAAGTAATAAATTTTTAATACTAACTTATTTATTAATACTTCAAAAATAAATATTATGTTAATAAATATTATTTATTTTTACACAATTAATTAAATATGAAGTTATCTTCTTTTTTGACAAAAATATAAAATTTATTTATGAATTACTATTTGGGGTTCAAAATTCTGAAATACATAAACTTATTTACCTTAAATAAACTAATATTTTTTATTACAGCTAATAATAAAAGAAATAAATATGATTTGATTTTTAACACTTAGGTTATGTTTGTTTTTTTTAAATTACCTCTTAATATGTTTGAAGTCTGATTCGTTCAAACTTTTGAGTATTAAAAACGTTTATTTTTTTTAATAAGAGCTTAAAAACTCTAAGGGTCCGTTTACCAAACACTTACCCGGTAAGTGCTTACCGGTAGAATTTAACATTATTATTTACATGGCAGATAAGATTTTAGTCCACCAAAATGACATCGTATGCAACAATTTACCCGGTAAGCGCAAACTGTGGTAAGAGTCGTCGCCCTCACTTCCCGGATAAGACTCTTGATCCTTGTCTCGTTCTTATCGGATAAGATTCTTGGTCTTTACCATATTCATCATGTGAGGTAATGTTACTTGGTAAGTGATTACTCGGGTAAGCGTTTGCTAACGGCCCCTAAATGTCATATTAAATTTTAAGTGGTAAACACATCTTTTAATACATCTTAATCGTAATTTGTCCTCTATTAAATGATTCATATTTTGGGGACCGGAAGAGATTTGTTAGCAAAAACTATTTATCATTTTGTAAAAAACTTTTTATCTTTTATATTTTTACACTAGTTTGAACGTTAGAAACAAGAATATAATAATAGTTATGCTCAAACTAATTGCATACAACCATATCAGAGATGTTTAATTTGTCTTAAAATTTAAGAAAACTTAATATTATACGTGTATTATATTTTTAAATATCTAAGCATCCTTAAGTAGTGAGTGTTATATAATTTAAACAACCATATATAACAAGAGTCAAACTAGTGTAAAAATATATAGTAAACACTTATTGGGTAATTTTCTTTATCAGATGAACATAACAAGATTCAAAAATCTTATCCGGTAAGAACAATGATAAAGATGAAGAGTTTTACTTGGTAAATGAACATGATGATTCTTACCCAGGTAAGCGCTTACCGGATAAATTGTTGCATGCAATATCATTTTGATGTACTACAATCTTACCCGGTAAAATAAATTACAATGTTAACTCGTAATGTCGATAAGTAAAATGAATCACAAAAAGAAATGAAAATGAAACATGACTAAAGGGGTGTTTGGGATTGTTTATTTGAAACAACTTATGTTTTTCTATAAAAGCACTTATCAACTCATCACAAGTCAAAAGGGTTTTAAGTTCTTCAAAAACTTCTTGTTACCGGTTTGACACCGATATAAATTGTTTATCCAAACACCCAAAAATGATTATTGGTTACCTCAACAAGTGTTGGTGGCAGATGCAATGAAGCTCTAATTCATTCAATTGTTACCTGCTTTCATGCTTCAGATTCATTCATGGAAACAACAATCGTAGATTTGGGGAACACATTATCAAGTTTTAGCTAAAAAAAACAACTCCACTTGGATCCTATGAAATTGTATACAACTCTGTACTTAGCAATTTCAGCCATTGAAATGGGCCGATCTATGAATGCTTCTACGTATCTATGTAACTTTTCTGATACATTTCATCTAAAATTATACCTTAACGATTTGCAACGTCCCTCCTCGATCGATATCCGACTCCCTGCGGCCTTTGATCTACAGATTGTAGCCGACTGTAAACGGGGAAACGAAGGTGAAGTCTCCGGCGGATGGATCGGGATCGGAGAGTAGAGAAGGAGATTAGTAATGTCGTTGAGGGGCTTCCTGTAATTCTTCTTTTTCTTCTTCAACGTCATCTTGGGAGTGAGCTTATTATCATGGGTTTTGGAAAATGGAGGGATGTTCTCTTTGTTATCATGGTGTTGGGGTAAAGAGATGAATCCCTCCATTTTTGTGATTTGCAGAAGCTTTGAGAGAATGGATTGGGATTGTGGGAGATATAAGTATGGATTAGGGTTTTAAGTTTGGAGGGATGAATATGATGTTGAAATTTTGGGGATTTCGCCATTAGAGGAGGAGGGAAACTGGGAAAGAGATAGATTCGAAGGTAATGAAGCCAAAACTTTTAAAAGTTTTTGTGTGCGTATTCTTGTTAAAATCAGATTTGGCGCCTAGGATTTCCTTCCTTAAATTTAAAATAATTGACCATATATATATATATATATATATATATATATGTATAAGGTCCAATCTCAACCACAAATCAATAGATAAATTAGGAAATTTTTAATTTTGGTAATTTTTAATTAAAATTTTAATGTAAGGGTATTTTTGGTATTTTCTCTCATCTCTCCTATCTCCTCTCTTCTCTCTCCGTCTCCCAACCTCCGACCACCGTCCTCTGGTGATACCATAGTGGTATCACAATGCATCATATATGTGATTGGGTATCACACTGTGGTCGTTTGTGTGGTCGATCGGATATGTAACACAGTGGTATCACAATGCATCTTATATGTGCTTGAGTATTACATTATGGTATCACCGAAGGACGGTGGCCGGAGGCCGAAGTATGGTGGCCGGAAGACAGGGACGGAGAGAAAAGAGAGCAGAGATGAGGGAAAATACCTAAAATGTCATTGCATTAAAATTTTAATTAAAAATTACCAAAATTATAAATTTCCTAATTTATCTATTGATTTGTGGTTGAGATTGTATCTCACGCTTACCACAAACTAGCCAGTTCTCCCTTGAATGAGCATATATATATATATATATATATATATATATATATATAAGGTTGGGTTCACGTGAGACCAAGGGTTTTTCGTGAGACCCGTAAGACCAATTTATGTTCATTGATCAGCTTTATAAGTTAATGACCTAATGGTTTAAAGTTGCACGGTGGCAATTTTGTGATTATTAAGAAGTCTCGTGGCAATTTTGTGATTATAAATATTCAGATTGTAAATCTAATCTAAGAGTTGAGAATTGGTCTTACGGGTCTCACGAAAAACCTTGGTTCTCACATGATCTCAAGTGTATATATATATATACAGAGAGAGAGGGGTAGCGATCAAATGAAAACCGCTCTCATTTATGTAAACCAATCTCATTTATCCAGTTTCTTGATCAATGGTCAAGATTAGTTTAGGTTATATTAGAAAATTAAAATAAATAAATAAATAAAAATTTATTTTATAATCCCGAAAATGACAAAATGGTAAATTTGGTAGTGGTAATATTAATGACAACCATATCATGTATATCGTAATATTGATGTAACAAAATCATTTGTAAAATAATATATTAATTTTATGTTCAAATATTATAAGAAAAAATAATATCCATCATTAAAATAAATCAACAATAAAAATAAAACGCACTATAATCAATTTAACATGATGAAACCTTTTGAATAATAAAAAAAAAAATTACTACTACATTTCATGAACGAAATGATTTCACAGTTTCATCAATACACAAATCAACATAATACTATATGAGACATTTGTCATTTTCAAGTTTCCAGTAGATTGATCCGTTTCAATTTAATTATGAAATGGTTTCACTGTTTACTAATTAAACAACATGTTTTTAACAATTATGAAATGGTTTCTCTGTCGTTATGCACCCATTTCATCGACAAAGTTTTTGCAATCCGAACACGTTTTCATAGCGTCAATGCATCTACCATTGCAGGCTATGTTAACCATTAAGTGAACAAAATCATCCAAATTTTTTTTTTTTAAAATGAAAAAATTTCATCAATAATTACACAACATTTTCTTAGCAATTATGAAATGATTTCACTTTCTTTATGCACCCATTTCATCAGCCAATTTCTTCCAATACGAACACGTTTCATAGAGTCAATGCATTTACCATTACATGCTTTGTTAACCATTAATTGAACAAAATCATCCAAAAAAATGAAACAATTCCATCAAATATTGTTGATAAGAAAACAAGATTATGCAAGAATATTATATTACGCAACCAGTTCATTCATAAAAGTTTCATAAAACAAGCTCCTCAATGAACGTTTTCACGAACCAATCTGCATACGTTTCATAAAACAAGCTCCTCAATGAACATTTTAATGAACAAATCTAACATTAATTTGTTTCACAGTTGATTATGTTTTTACCGGTTCATGAATCTTTGTTTAGATCTGTTACTGATTTCGTGGATTAATGAATATAATAATTTTCGATTTTCATATTTTTATCACTAATAACCAGAGAAACCATATAACAATATTTAATTTTTAAAATTCTAATTTAAAAAAAACATTTAAATATTACCATTTCTAAAATTTACTTTATTATGTTATCTTAATTAAGATCTTTAATAACTTCCATATTTAATCGAAAAAAATGTAAATGACAATTCTACCCTTAATGATTAAATTTAATTAAGAAAAAAAAGAATTTTCCTATTGGGCGAAATTAGTTTACACGGTTTCTAAAAATTAGACGGTTTTCATTTGATCCCGCCTCTATATATAATGTTAGGATTTAAGATATTGTTTCATAATGTGATAGTTTTATATGTATTTGTTTTGACATATAAATATTTTTTATGTGTATTTTTTGTTTCACTAAATAAATCAAAAAAAAAGTTTCACATGTAATTTTTTTTCATAAGATGAATACAAACATATGTGAAACAATATGTTAAATTATATATTTTAATCAAAAAAATTATGTAAAAAGAAATTTTTATATGAGTTATTACATGTTTGTAACTTTTTCGTGGTTCTCATTTAATTATTGTCATGTATATGATATATATTATATGAAGGGTTGAGTTTCGGTGAGAAGGAGAATCAATGCGAGAAGCATAAGAAGAGATCATCATCATTGGATGCATATTAAGATGAGATGCCATTGGATCAACCTTAAGTCCGTTCGGGGAGTCCGTGGCATAAACAAAGAAGGATTTGAGTCTGACTTTGTCCGTGTCAACAAACAATTCGAAATACTTCGACTTTTTATTTTTTGGGTAATCTGCTCCCATGCTGCAAACAGTCTTTCACTTCAATCAGCAAGGGGAAGTCTGATAGAAGCGAGTGCACCGGAAAAGAATGGGAACTGGGTCCTGAGCCAATAGAGCATCTTGCCTTCGCAATGTCGAAGGGCGAACTCCACTTATTTTTGAGCTATTGAATTAGGCGATCTGAAAATCCATTTCTCCTGACTTTATCTGGTTTCCACAACCGTAACCATTTTTCCGATTACATTTCTCTTTAGGAAAAACAGGGGAAATATTGGGTCGGATCTTGGCTCGCTGTCCCACCGACGAACCAGCTAGATTCTCATAGTGAGGCGCTTCGAGTTAGCAAAACGCTTCGAGTTAGCGAAGCGCTGTAGATGAAGAGAACTAGGGAGTGGTCATGAACGGTGGGAGGTCACAGAGAATTAATCTCTGTACTAGCTCTATCTAAAAGGGGAAAAAGGGAGGCTCTTACTGGACAAGTGTGATTCATGGGTGAGTTTGAGATTAAAAATGATCAAAAGTTCAGATCTCTTCTTACGCTTCTCATGTTAACTTTCATTCTCACACGATACATCGCCTATATGAAATACAATGGTTTTTGAATATATGGTTATAGATTTTTTAATATCGTCAAGTGAACAATGACTTTGTATTTTAAATGTTTCAAAAAAAATAATTAAAGGTTATTTGTTTTTTTATTAAGATATATATATATATATATATATATATATATATATATATGTGTGTGTGTGTGTGTGAGAGAGAGAGAGAGAGAGAGAAAGAGATGAGATGAGATAAATTAATATAAACATTAAATATATAATGACTTATCAATGACCTGTTATTTTAGAACTCATAAAATTATGATAATCTTGAAATCTAGTGCAAAATGTGTTATATCACATGATTTTTTTCATCTACGATTTAAAAGTTAATGTATTGTTCAACATCTATTTGTTTTACAATGTGTTTATTTCATATATGTATTTGTTTTCACATTGTGAACCAGAGTACATATGAAAAAATCATATTATTAAACAAATATATGTAGATCAATATATTGAATTCCAGCCTTACATGATAAAAATCATGTGAAACGGTATTTCATGATAATAGTTCTCATAGTTATCATAATATATGGGATTCACACAAGATTAGACCTAATTTAATATATATGTATAAATATACTTTTTGAAAGGCAAACAAATATCACTAGACCATGAAAGTAAAAACACAAAAGACAATTTTTCGAGTGTCCATGAGATTTAGGAGTCGTTGACCAAACGCTTATTGACAAAAAAATTACTCTCACTTATGTTATCATGTAACATTCTCAGTTATCAAAATTAATTATTGGCAAACGTCTTACACCTAGTAAGAGTCTTCTTATTATGCCTCTTACCGGATAAGCTTCTTAGTCCATATTATGCTCAATTGATAAAGTAAGTGATATTAATAAGCACTTATTCGATAAGCATTTAGTAAACGGCAAGGTAGAGACCTCCACCACCACCAATTTGAAGGAAGAAATAAAGGGATGTAATATTCGGGTTATTATATTAGATTTAATAATTTAAATATTTATGTTTATATGAATATTTTATTTAGAAGTATGTGGGTGTGGGTGACGTGGTTTTGATTAAGCCAACCTTTGAGGGGCGGTCTAAGTTTATCTGAATATATTATGTAGAAGTGTGTGGGTGTGGGTGACGTCATGATTAGCCGACCTTACAGGGGCGGTCATACATTTACTATAAATAGCAAGTGTATCTGAAAGAAAAAGAAGCTTAGCACACCTTTGAAACACTTTCTATATTAGGAAAGACYCCTTGGTGAATCCTACGGATTGGCAGAAAAAGAAGAARAGAATTCAAAGCTAGGATATCTGATTTCTAAGGTGAGTGTATTAAAGCTTTGAGTATAAATTGTTTACATACAATTTTGTAGTATTTGGAACTGGTCATTATGAATATAGTATGTTGAAATATATTATAAGTCTGGTTAGTTAAATCAGAGGCTCTGGTCGTGTAACCAGAAGCTCTGGAAGAGAGACCAGAGGGGCTCTGGTAGAGAGACCAGAGGTGCTCTGGTCGAGTATGTTCAAATATATATTCTAAGTATGGTTTGGAACCAAAGGCTCTGGTTGTGAAACCAGAAGCTTTGGAAGAGAGACCAGAGGGGCTCTGGTAGAGAGACCAGAGGGGCTCTGGTCGAGGATGTTAAAATATATTCTAAGTCTGATTAGTTCAACCAGCGGCTCTGGTTGTGAAGACCAGAAGCTCTGGAAGAGAGACCAGAGGGGCTCTGGTCCGAATATATTGAAATATTTTCTAAGTGTGATTACCAGAGGCTCTTGAAGAGAGACCAGAAGCTCTGGTAGAGAGACCAGAGGGGCTCTGGTCCTGGTTATCGAAATATTTTCTAAGTATTGTTTGAAACCAGAGGTCCGATGGACCGAAGCTGTGTGTTTGAAATGGCGGTGTATCCGCGAGAGAGATGTAATGGTGGTGTAACCGCGAGAGAGATGAGATAGCGGTGTAACCGCGAGAGAGATAAATATGTTTATGTATCGAAACAGGTTTGATTCTAAACTTATTGTTTAGAATGTATGTTGTTTGTTTGAGATTTATACACTCACTAGACCTTTTTGGTCTAACGCTCAGTTATTGGACTAATCGGTTTTGCAGATTATCATACCTCACAGGATAAAGGAAAGGAAAAAGTTTAGTGTTGATGACATTTTGTTTACTCATATATGTATTAAAGAAAGTATTTGTTAGTCCATGTTTTGTAACAATACTATTTTTAGTATTATGAGTATGATGTTGTGAGTTATCTATACATGGGCTTTATGGGTTGTTACAAGGGAATGACGTTTCCTCCCCAAACCTATCAGACTTCCTTGAAGATAAAGTTTGCAGATACAAGGCGACATGAGACTTCAACGAATATTGTTGATTATTAGGCCATTACCCTGTTCCCACTTCTGCAATATTTTGATGCTTGATAGAAAGATCCTTTTACTGGTGGAAAGTGAATAAGGATGAAATTTATGTCTAACGTGCATCTTGAGATTCTGTTTGGCAGTTGTTGAATAATTTGGTACAGAATCATTAGGTGGTCAGAATGATTAAGAGGCTCTCATGATATAGTGCAAAATGAAATACAATTGTTCGATAATTTTGTACAATGGAATTAGGGCGCTGAACGTTAAAGGGAGACTCATGATACAAAATCATTAAAATGGTTTTAGACCATTAAGAGACAGATTTTTTTTTGCAAAACAAGATTCACCTCTTAACGATTCAAAGGTTGCCTCTTAATGGAACTGTCAAGAGGGAAGCACACAAAAAAGAAACATTGAATAACATAGCCTACTTGCTTATTCTTGATCACTGGTAATGCCAACTTAAAACAATAAAAAAACGTAGTACGTAGCTACCTATATAGACAAGAGATCCTCATAAATCGTGTTGATGCGACGCCGACGAGAATCTTCAAACGTACAATCAAACACAATCGCGATAATGTTGTCCATTCTCTTGCACTCAACTCGTGATGTTCCCATCTCAGTTTTCAGCACAGCATCGAGACACTCTGATAGACGTCCATTTTTTGTGATGGTATACAAGACCAGAAGTCTTCAAAAAATAATATGATCAAATTCTACCTCTCGCATCTCAAAATTCAACCTAGCATTAGAAAACGCATCACTAGCACACATACCATCATAAGTTCAAACAAGACGATTGCAAAAGCGTATGGTCGTCTTCAACATGAAACAAGGATCCGCAATAAGATTTCCTGGAGGTATGTAATCATATCTGAAAGAAGAATTATCCTGTGATCATGTTGTATACAGTAAGCTTGCAATCCAACAAGGTTAGGGTGCCTTATATTTGTAAACGCTTTAACCTCATTGGCAAAATCTTTTCTTTGCTTCAAAAACTCTTGTCTAAATCGTTTCACCATGAACGTATGGTTCGTCTTCAAGTGTCATAGTGTCTCGAACACCCACCGTAACTAAAACCCAGAGGCTTAGTTGTGGCGCGTCTCAATTCATCGGTTGAAAACCGAACGGTGTCATCAAGAAAGTGAATTTTGTTTCCTCTCCGCCTTGACATCAACATGGACATGCATGATAACACTAAATGACACCTTAAACTTAATTATATATGTATATATATAATTTGGTTCAAAAATGGAAAACTTATCTTATATGCAAAAGATGTGGGTTCCATCATAATCTGTTGCTAAAAAGTTTAGAATTTTTTTTATTTTTTTGTGTTAACCGGATATTGAATCTGGTTAATTTTTTAAAAAAATTAAAAAAAAATTGTCTTTAAAAAGAGAAGTAAAATGAGTGAAGATTAATGTCTTATAATTTTTCATAAAATTTTAATATTGTAATTAATATTAAATTCGTGAAAATAAAAGAGAAATTCATTAAAATGGCCATTTTGACCGCATGGTTTCACCTTTTAATCATTTTCCTTCTAAAATAACGAAAATAGTCATAGGTCCACAATTTACAGAGGGATCGAAGTGTGAAAAAAAATGAAATTTCTGAACAAGGTTCATAATTACAAGGACCAAATATGTAAATTTGGAAACACGCATCCAATTAGGGACATATTTTTGCGGGCCTATAACTAATTTATATATTTGATCACTGCAATTACGTATCTGGTTCAAAAACTTCTTATTTTTTTATATTTTGACACCTTAAATTGTGAACCTGTCAATCACGAACCCAAGATTATTTTCATTATCTTAAGAGAGAAATGGCTAAAAAATGAAACCCAAAGTGAAAAATGAGTATTTTAGTTAAATCCCCATAAAAATATAAAAAAGGCTTAAAGCATGCAACCCTTTTTCTGTAACATCTTATTAAGTTCATTAATTAAAAAATATCTTTAATCTTTCTCAAAATTACCCTTGTTCATTGTTGTCGATATGCATTACTTTCAATCTTATTACAAAATTACCACGCACCAATTCAATCCGCAGATTGAATAAATGAAAAGCCATGATTGGTTCACATAGTTAAAACTAAATATATGGTTAACAAATGAACCAACCCCTATATATATACCCAAGCCAGAGATCATGCTAGAATCATGCCCACTCTAGTTGTTATTTGCAGAATATGCTCGATTGTCATTGAAAATTTTGCTCACTTTGAACTTTCATTTGATAAGTATGCTCGGCCGCACAATCATTTGAAAACTTATAACACGGCCTAAGGGGCTGTTTACCAAACGCTTACCCAGGTAAGTGCTTAATAAGTCACATTACCTTAACGGATGAATATGACAAGGAACAAGAATCTTACCCAATAAGAGTGAGGCAAGGACCGAAAGTTTTTTATCTAGTAAGTGAGGATGATGACTCTTACCACGGTTAGCACTTACCAGGTAAATTGTTGTATCAAATGCCGTTTTGCTGGACTAAAATCTTACCGGATAAGAAAGTAACAGTGTTGAATTTTACCAGTAAACGCTTACCGGGTAAATGTTCGGTAAACGGTCCCTAAGTCGTCCTAAAGGACACGAGAGCCACTTTTTCACCGTTTTTCATTATTCTTCTTTCATATTCAACAACGGTCATAATATAGGACTTAGGTAGCTTATAACATGTTTAAGATTGACATAAAAGATGATATTTGGAGTCAAAGACCTTCCAGCCTAGTGGTAAAGGCTTGGGCATGACATAGTCATGAACCCAAGTTCGAGCCCTGGGAGGGGAGTGTTGGCGACATTTAAGTGGGGCCATGTTTAGCCTCCAAATTTGCCGGGGATCAGTCGGGCTTTGGCCCGGACACCCTTACAAGAAAGATGATATTTGGACTATAAATATGAATTTAAATACATCGTTATCACCCTTTTCTTATTTAATTAAATATTTTAACTAATTTATTAATTAGTTTACTAAAAAAAGATAAAAAGTTCTTCAATTTTTGTTTTAAAAATCTATTTTTAAAAAAGTACTAGAAGGGTACTCGCGTAATGCAGCGAGATAAATCTCATTTTAATGTTTAGTTTTTATTCTTCTCAATTGATATAATACGATATTATGTGGTTTTGAGAAAAACGATAATGCTTTTATTTTTGAATTAAATATAAATTTGAATATAAGATAAAATTTTGAAAAAAAAAATAAATCAATATTAGTATCAAATTAATTATTTAATAATTTTTGTTTTTTTTTATGTAACTTCTTTAATTCAATTTTTTATTATACGTTAATTTATATTAATTCAATAACAAAGTAATTTATATTCGATTTAATAATATAATTTTCTTGTAAAGATAATAATTAATTATTTTGTTAGAACTCGATAATTATCCTAATTATATTTTAGATTATTTATATTTTAAAATGAGATGTTTATCTTCTACTTGATTATGTTTATCCGCAGTTAGTTATACGAATTTAAACATAACTTTAATAAGTTGTACTTATGCATAATTATTTGTAATCTTAAATTTTAAGTAATATGTATCAATATGGTACTTCATGCATAAAAAATTATTTTTAAGAGTTTTTGTCAAATGCTTTATATTATAGTATAGATATCCTATATTTTTTGATAAAAATATAATAAAAAATTTATAAATTAAAAAATAACTATCACAAATAAGGGTGTAAATATACGAGACAACTCGCGAGCTACTCGAGATCGAATCTGTCAAAGCTCGGTCAACACTCGACTCGAATAGGCTCAGCTTGAACTTGAGCTCGACTCGACATATTAACAAGTCGAGTCAAGCCACCTAATACTCGACTCAGAAAACTCGTGATATACTCGATTATTTTATATATAATTAGTTTTAAAATATAATCAATTTTATGATAAAATTTGTAAAATATAAATAATAAAAATGTCTTATATTTTTAGATATTTAAATAAAATTATGCATTTTTTAATTATCAAAATTAATCAATTATTTTTTATTAAAATATCAATTTAAAAAAACAAAGAAAAACTATAAAAATGGTTAGTGAAATTGTCCCACATTAAAAGAGAGATGATAAAAGAAAAGAGAAAAAATGTAATAAAAAAAAGAGGGAGGTTTTCTGATAAAAGAAAAGAGAAGAAATGTTATAAAAAAAAAGAGGGAGGTTTTCTAACTTTGTCTTTTTTTATGATAAAGTTTAAAGTTGATCCCTTTAGTTTATTAAAAACTAAAATAACATCTTTAAGTTTTCAAATTTATAAGAGAAAGACTCTAAAATTTCATAAATTCTATGGCGAGTTTGATTCGAGTTGCAGTTTCAAGCTTGAGTTCAATCTTGATTCGAGCTTAGTTCGAGTCTGAGCTTGAGAAATAGTTGTCGAGTTTTGGTTTTTACTACTCGCGAGTTTTCGAGTCGAGTTCGAGCTTAGAAATTGGGTTTTGAGTTCAAGTCGAGTAATAATCAAGCTCGACTCGCATCATTTACACCCCTGATCACAAATATTTCACTATGCATTATATATGGAAATGTCCCCCAAAAAATTGGAGGGTGTCGTTGTAACTTTTTGGATCCTTTTTTCTTTTGAAAAAAAAAAAACTCGTTGATTTCTTGATAATTGATTGGATCCCATATTTCTGCTGATCGACGATTAATGGCTTCGTTTTCCTTTCTGCATTGCCTTCTCTTCTTCTTCCTCTTGGGTGGCAATGCTGCTTTTTTGGTCTCTTCTTCCCCAATTTCATGTAAATATTTTCGTATTTTTCTTCAATAATTTCGTTTTTTTGAGGTTACGAATCTCATAATTGATATGGGTTTTTGGTTAATTGTTGATCTCGATAGATTACGCGCTTGAATCTTACGGGAATACGGGGCGTAATCTTCTTCAGCAGAGACAATGTATGTTCTTTCCTTTTTCATCCCCCATCGATAAATTACGAGAACCTTTTGGTTTCTTTTCCGTTTTCACGATTCCCGAGTAATTGAAAGCCGAATAGAATCGGTATCACAAAATATGCTTTATAGAATATTAAAAATGTCAAAGTGTTCTGATATATTGTTTTATAGTTAGGATAATTTTAAAAAGTGGCCTATAAACTCATATTTGTATCGGAGAGTCATGTTTTTGTACGACATTTTTCTAATAATGTCGTATAAAATAACTAATACGACACTGTATTTTAAAAGCGTTCGAGAAAACTTATTAGAACTCTTAAAAGCGTCATCTAAACCTATTTGTAACACTTTAAATATGACCTTTTTTTTATTTGTTCTCATAAACTTAAGAGAAAATTGCACCAAAATGTAACAAACTTTCACTTGATTCCTATTTTGGGGAACCAACTTTCAAAATCATCATTTAGGGGTCTCTATCAAACTTTTTGTTTATTTAAAGGTCTGGTTGATCTGTTGAACAGGTAACAGGTAATTTATTGGTCTCTATCAAACTTTTGGTTTGATTTGACAAATTTGATTTAAACTTTAATATTGATACGGATTAATTAGATATAAAAATCTTGATGTGATATTCAATATTTAACTTTTATTGCATCAATTAACTTTTTCTATTAAATTGATTTTTTTATTGCATTAGTAAAAAACAATTTTTATTGTGGTAATTTGGATTTTTTTTGAAAAAATCTTCAATTTAATATCTGAATTAAAAAAACGAGATTTGAAATGAAAAAGATATTTTATTGCATCAATTTTTGAAAAAAAAAACGAATTTTAGTTATTTTTCTATAATTATTTTGCAAGTTGGTTCCCCAAAATAGAAATCAGGTGTAAATTGGTTCCCCAAAATGACGATTTTGAAAATTGGTTCTTCAAAATAGGAATCAGGTGAAAGTTGGTTTCATTTTGGTGCAATTTTCTCTAAACTTAATTATGTAAATTATTCTATTAAGATGCTTAGACATTATATATGTTCTATAAACCTGATGTTATAGTGTTTATAGGACCAAACAGTTATCAGTTTTACTGTAAAAGTGTTATAATAAATTAACTGGTATTTTTTACAGTTCTATAAACATGATTTTCTTGTAACAATAACAATGGATCAATATTCTTTAGAACCTCATGGTATGAGTATTGTGTCTCTTTAGCCATTGTAGATTAAAAAGCTTCAATGAAGAATCTTGAATGATTTCAAACATGACATTTTGCAGCTTGTCCCGTGAACTTTGAGAACGAAAACTACACGATCATCACGAGCCAATGCAAAGGACCCGTATACCAACGTGACCCATGTTGTAACTCGTTTTTGCAGATCGCTTGCCCTCATTCTGAACAGATTAACGACGAGAAGACAAATTGTGCCTCGACTTTGTTTAGTTACATTAATTTGTACGGAAAATACCCTCCTGGGCTCTTCGCTAGCATGTGTAAAGGAGACAAGGAAGGTCTTAGCTGTGCCAAAATCGATAAATCCGCAAAGCAAAACGCTCATGGAAGTCAGGCTACACCGACATCTGTTCGATCTCCGTCGTTGATGATCACTGCCGGAGTTTTGGTCTTTGTATTTGTAATAGACTTGTTCTAATGGATGACGATACGTAAATGAATCTCCATTTTTTTTTAATTATAGATGTTCGGGCCAACTTGTGCATACCTAGACCAATCCCAAGGTCTTTGTTGAATAGTCAGGAAAATCGTACATGTCCATTTTAGTACTCGATTTTGTTATGTTTTTCTTGTACAATTAGGGGGTGTATTGAATGTTTTTGTAGTGGTGAATTGAAAACGCTTGCGATATCATTACGACATATTCATGTTGTGGGTTGGCTTTCGATGAGAATGAAAGTTATGTGAGAAAGGTAAGAAGAGATATCAACCTTTGGATCAACCTTAATTGAAGATCAACATTAATGAGATGTACTACAATGAATTGAATCAATTCTCATATCAAATACAATTCATGGGGTGGAACCGTGGAAGTGAGATTAGAAGTGATCAAGTGTTAATATCTCTTCATTCCGCTTCTCAACTTAACTCCTATTCTTACACGATCATTCGTATTCATATTTGTTATGCTTTCAATAATTTTGCGATTGATTAAATAACAATTGCTAAAATAACTATTTGGCCATAATAACACAATTTATCTCTCTCTCTATCTCTCTCTCTCTCTCTATATATATATATACATATATATAGAGGAGTGTTCAATTAAAAAGCACTCAATTTGTATAAACCGTAAAAACCACATTCAGCCAATCATAATTTTTTATTTTGTTCATTTTTTTTGTAATTATGAGAAGTTGATTAACCATTTTTATTGTGGAGGTTATTAATCATGGATATTATCATTTTCATTATTTTAATTTTAGAGAAATACATGAAACAGTTTTATTAAAATTCTATTAAATATTATATGAAACAATTTCATAACCATATATAAAACAAATTCATCAAAAAAAAGTATTATATGTGTAACACCCCATACTCCACATTTGCATAAAACACATACTTCATTACATAGAAACATGGATTACATCAAAAGGTCCCACTAGTACAYGGATTGCTATATGTACAAAATCTACATATAAAAATTCCAAAACTAATCCTGTACTACTACATGAATTACAACATGTATCTTCAAAAGCAGGAAACAGATTAGGAAAATAATCACATTTTCCCTTTCCCTTTAATATCCCCGGACCCAGCTATTCCTGCATTGCATAATTTAAAAAAGAAAATGAGGGTGTTGAGAAACAAAGAGATAAGTCTAGTTAAAGTACAGTGGAAGTTTCACAAAGGACCGGAAGCAACCTGGGAGTTAGAATCAAAGATGAGATCAGAATACCCATGGCTTTTTGATTAAAGGAATTTCGGGATGGAATTCTCTTGAGGGGTGGATAATGTGATAACCAGATCCTGGTTATTACCCAAGGTATTTAATACGTGATTATCTGATTTAATAATTACGTGATAGCATGATAATTGATGCATGCCGGTATGAGAATTTGTGAATTAATTGAATATATATATATATATATATAATCAAATTATGCATGCATGGATGTATGTATGCATGAGTATGTATGGGTATGTGTGGGAAAAGTTTTAGCCGACTCTTCCATTTGGAAAAGTATAAGAAGGGGGGGCTTCACCTCATTCATTTTTCTTGCCATTTTAAGAAAGTTGAGAGGAGTATTGTCCGGTTTATTAAAGGAGGGTGATTTCAAGTGATTGCAAGTGTCAAAGTTTCAAAGGATTGATTCATAGCATTTTGTGCTTTTAAGGTGAGTAGTTTCTAAATCTTTTTACTACTGATTTTATTAATATGCTTCGTATTTTTATCCTTTGAAATGGAACTTTGATTATWTTTGTCTAAGTGTWTATCCGGACAAAGCTTGACCGGATAAGGGTATAAACCGGACAAGCCTTAGGCGGTTTAGTGACCGGATTGTCTTAAACCGGACATGCCTTGAAAGGTTTAGTGAGCGGATAGTTTTAAACCGGACAAACCTTGAGCGATTTGTTGACCGGAGTTGGTTAAACCAGTTAAGTGATAAGCGGTTTAGTCTTAAACCGGACGAGTCTTGAACGGATTGATGAGCGGTTTAGTCTTAAACCGGGTAAGTATTGATCGGACTATTGACCGGATTTGTTATCCGCTCAATATGATTTATTATTCTAAGTATTAAACCGTTCAATGAATAATTGGGGTGTTGACCGGATTTGATGTCCGGACAAAGTGGACCTTTAGTCTAAGTGTTGTAAACCGGATGGTTGTTGACCGGATTAGTTGACCGGACTTGTAAATTGGGTGATTATTGACCGGATTTGTTATTCGGATGATTTTCTATTGAAAATTTTATAAGTTTTTAAAATATTTATTTTATTTATTTATGATTCATAAAAATGGTTATTTTATATCTTTTAAAATAAATGAAATATTCCTACCAAGCGTGGTGACGTAAGTCTGTTTTGGTATGGAATGAGTTTTTGATAAATGTTCCTACCAAGCGTGGTGACGTAAGTCTGTTTTGGTATGGAATGAGTTTTTGATAAATGTTCCTACTAAGCGTGGTGACGTAAGTCTGTTTTGGTATTGGAACGGGATTTGGGAAATGTTTCTTCCAAGCGTGGTGACGTAAGTCTGTTTTGGTATGAAACCATATTTTGAAACCTTCCTACCAAGCGTGGTGACATAAGTCTGTTTTCGTATGGAAGTGAGTTTTAAAAGGTAGTTCCTCCAGACGTGGTGACTTATGTCTGTTCTGGTTTGGAACTGGGGATGAGTACTTTCAGACGTGGTGACTTATGTCTATTCTTATAAGTAACTCTGTTTAATTGGAGGAATAAGGGTGACATATCAAGGAGAGGTGTACTTGGAATAAGGGTGGCATTGTCATATGTGGGTGTTATTATTATAACTCTTATTATTATTACTAAATTGGATCTAATAACTTTGAATCATCATTTCTTTGTGACCTGATGAATTAGAGATATTATTCCTGTTTAGAAGTAATAATTTAGATGTTATAGAGAAGGGRAAAATGGTTTGTCATATCAGGCAAGTTTTGCCTTAAATCTTTCCTGTTAAAGGAATGGTGTTTTAATTCAAAAAGTTTTGATATTGGGAATGTTGGATCTCTGTTTAGAGATAATTTAAAGAAGTGAGAATTCTTGGATATACTTCTTTATATATGATATTGGAAACTGCATATTTGTTATATTGCG
>NC_037540.1:37580311-37581366 GCF_001531365.2 Cynara cardunculus var. scolymus | reverse complement strand
GCTGTCGTTGAGCCAAAGAAGGCCGAACCCGCTGTTGCTGCTGTCGTTAAGCCAAAGAAGGCCGAACCCGCTGTTGCTGCTGTCGTTAAGCCAAAGGAGGCCGAACCCGCTGTTGCTGCTGTCGTTAAGCCAAAGGAGGCCGAACCCGTGGTTGCTGCTGTTGTTAAGCCAAAGGACGCTGAACCTGCCGTTGCCGCTGTCATCAAGCCTAAGGTGGCTGAACCAGCCGTTGCCGCTGTCGTCAAGCCAAAGGAGGCCGAACAGGCCGTTGCCGCTGTCATCAAGCCAAAAGAGGATGGACCTGCCGTTGCTGCTGTCATCAAGCCAAAAGAGGATGGAACTGCTGTTGCCGCTGTCGTTAAGCCGAAACCAAAAGAGGCTGGACCTGCTGTCGTTAAATCAAAAGAGGCTGGTTCTGATGATGATCAGGTCCTTCTGGAAGAGTACTTAAATGAATGTCTTCATGTTACTAGTAGTGCTTCTCTTGAGTCGCCTGCAATGGGTGAACCATTTGTTAAGAAAAGTGTACCGATGTTTATGGAAAAGGTTCTTCAAGAGGTTGCTGGAGAGCAACTGGGACGTTCGTTGCATGTACCTCAAGAAATTGTTGAACCAGAAGTTCCGGCGTTGGATGAGATCACAATCGAAAAAGTGATTCAAACTCCTTATGTAGTAGAGCCACCTGCAAGCTATAAATCACCGGTTTTTACTGTTAATCTAGTTGAGCCTATTTCAAAAGGGACTTCTGAAGAACCAGTGGGAAGCTGTATTCAAGACCCACCACCAATGGTTAATCCAAACCTGCCAGTTATCGATGAGAATGTTGTAGAACCCAAAAAAGATGTGTCTCACGTTGAAACCAGTGACAAATTGGATATGCATCGTACTCAGTTGATTGCGCGATTAGAAATGTTGTTGAAAGAGGGTAGTGGGGTGGTTGCACAGTTAGAGACCCTGTTGAAAGAAGGGACTGCAAAGGGTGGACAATTAGAGATGGTTTTGAAAGATGGAATCAGTCTTTTGAATGAGCTCAAATCTGGAAATCTGATCTGAAG
>NC_037540.1:37579070-37580211 GCF_001531365.2 Cynara cardunculus var. scolymus | reverse complement strand
TAAAAAAAAGAGCATGTGATAGAGAAAAAGGCTTTTACTCTTTGTTTTACGTTTCATTATTTATAAAGTAAAACCTTTGAAGCTCAAAACTGTTCTTGAATGTTCTTATTTTATTTTTGAGTCTTCATAACTTTCTTCGTAAAATCACTATAATTTGGTTATTCATAACTAGATTATTAGTGCTATTGAGAGATCTGGGATCAACAGACTAAAGGTCACCTTCATTTGAATTTTTAGAGGGAATGGTGGGGGGGAGAAGGAGGCCGGCCATGGGCCTAACCCAAGCCCAAAAATTTCATTTTTTTTAAACCTAATTGTCTTGTATTTTACCAAATTAAAATGGCTACCGGTGATAAAAAATCAGTATTTGGTCAAAATTTCAGATTTTTGTGAAATTGTCTGGACTTTTAAATTAAACTTTTTATATTTTAAATTTGGACTTTATATTATTAACTTTTACCATATTTTGGAGAAGTTTTAGAGTTTTTGGCATTACATGAATTAGCTTTATCAGTTACTTGCCGAAACAGGACTTTCTGACCTAAATGCCGGCAATCTAAACCAGCTGAGTTCTAATCAAATTAACTAAGCTCTAATAAGTTATATTTCTAATTTTGGAAACCCTATGTAGATACTAACCTGGATTTCAGAACTGACGGATGTCACAGTCTCCCTATGTTAGAAAAATTTTGTCCCGAAATTTTCTGGTCAACGGCTAGCCTTGGACTCCTTTATGAACAAATGAGGGTACTTATTTTTCATATAGTCTTCCCTTTCCCATGTATACTCTGGTCCATTCCTTGAAGTCCAATGAACTTTTACAATCGGGATTTTGCTATGCCTTAACCGCTTGACTTCTCTATCCATGATTTCTATTGGTTCTTCTATGAAGCGTAGGTGACTGTTAACTTGTATGTCTTTTAACGGTATGACCAGTGTTTCATTGGTTAAGCACTTCTTAAGGTTTAATACATGAAATGTATCATGTATGGCACTTAGCTCTTGTGGCAAATTCAACTTGTATGCCACTGGTCCTATCCTCTCAGCTATCTCAAATGGGCCAATATATCGGGGGCTCAATTTGCCTATTTTCCGAAACGCATCAGTCCTTTCCAAGGTAAGACCTTTAATAGCACCTTGT
>NC_037540.1:37576938-37578460 GCF_001531365.2 Cynara cardunculus var. scolymus | reverse complement strand
TCCTTGGAGTGATTGCCAAAATCGTGATGTAAATCGGCTATCCCTATCTGAGATAATGGAGATAGGTACTCCATGCCGAGTGACGATCTCATTTATGTAGATTTGTGCAAGCTTCTCCATCTTGTAATCTTCTCAGATTGGTAGAAAATGAGCAGATTTCGTAAGTCGATCTACTATCACCCAAATTGTATCATACCCTTTCCCAGTCTTGGGCAACTTTGTTATGAAATCCATTGATACTTGTTTCCACTTCCATTGGGGAATCTCTAGTTGCTGGAGTAGACCAGACGGTTTTTGGTGTTCTGCCTTGACCATTGCACAGGTTAAGCACTTACTCACGTATAAGGCAATGTCTCTCTTCATGCCAGGCCACCAATAGTGATCCCTAAGATCCTTATACATCTTATTTGCTCCCGGGTGGATTGAGTATCTTGATCTATGGGCTTCATCCAAAATTATTGATCTAAGATTACCAACCTTAGGTATCCAAACCTTATCTCCCAAATAATGCACTCCATCTTGTTTCAGTTGGAATTTAATCTCCATGAGGTGCAGGGTTTCGTTCTTCAGATTTTCTTCCTTTAGTGCTTCTTTTTGGGCCTCGAGAATTTGTTCCTTTAAACTCGTGTTTACTGTTGCCCCTAAAGCTCGCACCTTTATAGGTTTCGCCCTTTCTTTCCTGCTTAAGGCATCGGCTATTACTACATTAGCCTTACCTGGATAGTACTTAATTTCACAATCGTAATCACTAAGAAATTCAACCCATCTCCTTTGTCTTATATTCAACATCTTATGATTGACAATGTGCTGAAGGCTTTTGTGATCAATGAATATAGTGCACTTGGTACCATACAAGTAGTGTCTCCATATCTTAAGCGCAAATACTACGGCTCCCAATTCTAGGTCGTGCGTAGTATAGTTCTTCTCATGCACTTTGAGTTGTCTTGAGGCATATGCAATGATCTTGTCCCTTTGCATCAGTACGCATCCTAACCCTTGGTGCGATGCGTCACAATAGACTACAAAGTTCTCCGAACCTTCCGGTAAGGTCAAAATTGGTGCATTACATAGCATGTGCTTAAGTGTTTCAAATGCTTCTTCTTGTCTCTCTCCCCAAACAAACTTTTGGTCTTTTTGAGTTAAGGCGGTGAGCGGTTGCGCAATTTTTGAAAAATTTGCTATGGACCGTCGATAATAGCCTGCCAAACCAAGAAATTGACGAATTTCTGTTGGGGTTTGTCAAACCCCGCTAAAGCAGAAACACGAGATGCTAACAGACGAGCGGGTCATAGCAACAGTTTATAAATAACACTGTTTCAAGTTGTTTTAAAACAAAACGGTTCGTCGACATAACAAGAGTTAGAATTTACACAGCGTTCAAAATAACATCAAAAACTTGACTTAATCGATCTTGGCTCAAGTATGCTCCCATAACATCCAAACCACTCACTTAGAACCTGAAAAGCATGGAATAAAAACAAGGTCAACTACAAAGAGTTGGTGAGCTCACGGGTTTTCACAT
>NC_037540.1:37562603-37576838 GCF_001531365.2 Cynara cardunculus var. scolymus | reverse complement strand
CCCCCCCCCTTCTACAAACTGTTTAGTATTCTTGTAGACCCTTTTGGGACCAACAACATATAACACATACAACATCGTGTAAACATATGTATATAACACGGGTCGACAATATATATATATACATATAACACATGCACATGTGTATATATAATACACATCGTGGTTAGCAACCAAAACATATAAATATAACTAACACATATACATTTATACATACGACACCTACACATAAAAATGTATACACATAACACATAAAAATGAGAAAATAAGAAAAATAGGATAATCCTACGCTGATCCCTCGTTGATCAACGGTGTCAATCCAAATTAATAGTATCAATACATTTATTAATATGTATTCTAAATTAAACAATCCTATAAAATAAAATAATTACATTAAAAAAATTACCGTCACTCTAGCTGCCTTTAACTAAATGTAGATCAGTGGATTAGTAGGCAGGCCCGATATACTCTCAATGGGCTTCTTGATCGTGAAGTGGATCCTCTCAAACACCTCAGAAGAAGTGGGGTTGCATCCTCATGCGTCTTTCTACGATAGACCAGTTAAATTATTAGTAAACAAGAAAATCCTATATATCCAAAAACTATATATATTCAGTAGACTTACCATGCCATGTTGATGTTGTCCAACACTAATCAATCCCCCGATATGCTTGGACAACAACCCCTCAAACAGGGTCGCTTGATTGGCCTTACTAACCCCAGACTGTGGTCTCCAGTGGTCTGTATCTGACACATGTTAAAAAAATATAACACATAAATCAATATAAAAATTATATTATAATATAAATATTAAAATAAACCACATACTTGATTAATCATCAACGGCTAATGCAGTTCTAGGATCCAAGTAGGGTGGTGTCCCCCAAGGGACGTGAAGTCCGCACCATCAAACCTCACCCTATCCACATCAACGGTATGTCTCGCGGCCATAAGCATGCCTCCCTCATCTGATCTTCATACCTATTGTGCATGGTACGAACCCATGCATCATAAACCATTGTATCCAACAATGTATCACATTGATACTTACCCCACATAGATTGATTCGTATCAAGTTAAAAAATAATAATGTGTATCCATAGACGGATCACTGATATACATCCAAAACTTAGATTTGAAAAATGAAATTTAAATATTTATTATATCCTTAGTGATAGTCTGCTTTGTAGTAGTGACAGTTCACACACTCTCATCCAGATTTGAGAAATCACTTGTGTCTTTCATTGATAAAGATAGATATTTTGTAAGTGATTAATTCATAACCATCTTGTTAACAGAGCAAACAATGATTCGTTAATTATAATCGTACTTGAAAAGTAAATTAGCTAAGTTGCAGAACCACTATACATTGTATGTTCTTTCTCTCAAACTCAAATCGCGATTATACAACATACAACTTCATTATTTAGTTTCGACTAAAATACTTATTAACATAAATTTGAGTTACAAACAGATATCGCCGACTACATGATGTATGTCTTTTTTTAAATATGGTATATTTATATGTCGCAAACTCGTACACACTTCTATTTTTTAGTGAGGCTTAAACATGTGAATTCCAAAAAAGTTGGATTTGCTTAGTAATTTGGGTGCCACTGGGACACTGACCTTTTTTGGCATCTTGATATCTTGTTCAAATATATATTTTTACAAAGAATTCTGATCTGCAATTAGTGATTATATATATATATATATATATTATAAACCTGGATATCTAACCCGTTATGCGAGCCGACTAATCTCAGGATGACCACCTGTTTTGTAGATAGCTCGGAGTCACCGTATTTGAACCTCCGTGGCTACAAGAGAATTTTTATTCCTCCTTGAATTTAAACTTGGTACCTACTGGTACTTTTGATCTTTAGAGTCAAGTTCAAACCAATCGGAGACCACCCTTTTGTGGTTTTAGTGATTATATATTATGGTAAAGATTAGACTTGTTGCATTAAGTAGGGTGTTTTTAGAAGCCACTTTTATATTCCAACTTTGGCACTAAAGTTCCCTGTTGCATTATGTATGGTGCTTCTTTTAATTTAATATGTAATCACCACTTTATGATCCAACTTTGGCAGTATTTGCTCACATATCTTCATGTTTATTTGGAATGAACCTTTTTTTCTGGAACTAACTTCACCACCTACAAAGAGTAGATGAAGATATTGTTGGGTATAATGGAACAACTTCTCTTGAAATCACAACACAATAGTTTTTACTATAACAAAATTGGGTTTATAGAACACCCACAATCTCTAAGCGCCCCAATATACCGTTTTATAGGACCAAAATATAAAGCGTTATATCTAAAGGTGTTGTAATAAGTTTATATGATTCTTTTGGGCGTCTTAGCAAGTTTTATAAGACATTTTTAATACAAAGTGTCGCATTAGCAACTTTATAGGACACTTTTGAGAAAGTGTCCTATAAACTCAATTTTTTATAGAATATTTGTTTTTATAGGACGGTTTTTCCAATACTGTCCTAAAAAGTTGCTAATGGGACGCTTTATATTAAAAGTGTCCTAAAAAACTTATTGCGACGTCAAAAAACGTCATATAAACTTATTACAACGTCTTTAGATAGGACACTTTATTTTTTTGGTCCTATAAACTAAATCTTATAAAGAGGTCTATTAAGACGCTTAGAAATTAGGAGTGTCCTATAAATCCGATTTTGTTGTAGTGTTTCTTTTTAAAGTTATTGTATCTCATGTACAAGTGTATATAAGAAGTAACGGTTATTTACGACACAATAACTTATTATCAACGAAATTTGACAACCTAATAAGTAATAAGATTCAATAACTTGTCAATAGAAACCCTCGTATACACCATTTAAATAGCGGAGCAACTTAATTTCATCAAAAAACAGGATACTAAAGACCGCGTATTTATTCTTAATAGAACATATAATCTTGGAAGTTATTGGATATTGTGAATTCGGAAATCTTGGGGAATATATATTGTTCGAATTCGTCCCAATTGAAACTCCTGAATATCAAAACCTGCTATGCGAGCTGACTAATCCCAGAACGACCACCTGCTTTACAGATAGCCCGGAGTCATCGTATTTGAACCTCCATGGCCATAAGGGATCTTTATTCCTCCTTGGATTTGAACCTGGGACCTCCTGGTACTTTTGATCTTTGGAGTCAAGCTCAAACCAATCAGGCACCACTCTTGTGGTTAAGAAGTTTAAAGTATATTAAGAAAAACAAATATTTTACTTATCCAAAGAAAAATAAAGAAAAATGAATTATTAACTTTTGTTTGTGTTTTTAATCCTTTCTAATATTTATAGTGCAATAAAAACTTTAGAAAAGAACATAACACTCACTTTTTATCATTAAATATTTCATAACACTTAAAAGGAGATATTGAGAATAAACTTATAGTAGATGTGGTTTTTCTCAATTCAAATTCTACAGTGAGCAAGGTCTAGATGGAATAAGACTTTTTTTTTTAAGTATATAATATTTATATACGGCAAATGCAACAAATAAACTCACACACCCTCCTCACCTATGGTGAGGTTTGAACCCCTGACCTCCTAGAAGACCAAGGGCTATGATACCGCTAGGCCAAAGGCCCTTTGGTTAGATGGAATAAGACTTGGTGTGGTGGTAACGTCAAACCTCAACTCTTAGGAGCCACTACGAAACCATGGCGATCTCAAAACTAAGACACTAATATATACAACTTACAAAACGTATAAAACTTAAATCTTTTTCTAAAAAGTCGAAAATTACACACTTTGATGGTGCTACGGTGCGCTATGCCATGCGACGGCGATACCATACCTTAAAATATTTATATGGGAATCAAAGGAATGTGAAAGATGCATCTTGCTATCATGACAGGCCTTAGTGCCACTATGATGCGTCTTTTAGAATATTGATGATGAGAAATAAGAACAAAGTAAACAATATGCAAAATGATTTTCCCTTGTTACAAAATAAATGGTCATGCATGATTAGTTAATTCATGACATGCCACAATTGTCGAGTTTCAAGTCTAATCCTCGTTTTAACATTTTTGAACTTTCCGTTATTGTTATTGGACTGGTTGTAGGGCTTGCTTCTATTGTACTTAAAGCTTTTCGTGGTACTGTTGCAGTCAAATTATACATAGAAGGCATCGCAAGACATGTTGATGTGATTTTAGTAGTCTTTTATGTGTATCATGTAGATTAAATTATATCTTACTGAATATCATATCATTACGTTATTTTCATATTTTGTTATGCCACGTAATTTACGATTAGAATATGTATTTATGTTAGATGTCATGACCATTAAGAATCTAGAACAAAATCTTGTGTTAAAGTAAGTAATTTGAACACTCAAGTTGCAAACATCTTGATAAGATCATAATAATATATTGTGAAATTCCATTGCAAAAAGTACATAAATTTTGAGATAAAATTGATAGATAGAATATATTTAATAAGCATGTAATTATATTTTATATAATCTTATATTTTTATCAGTTTTTAATCGAATTATCTAACATACATTCCAAAATTCTAAACGTCCTAATAGACCTTTTTATAACACTTAGTTTATAGAACCAAAAATGAAGTGTCGTATCTAAAGGTGTTGTATTAAATTTATATGATGTTTTTCGATGTCGTAATAAGTTTTTGAGGACATTTTTAATACAAAGCGTCCAATTATCAACTTTATAGGACACTATTTGAAAAATTGTCCAAAAAAATAAGTGTCCTATAAGAAATTGAGTTTATAGGACAATTTCTCAAAAGTGTCCTTATAAAGTTGCTAATGCGACATTTTGTATTAAAAATGTCCTCAAAAACTTGTTAAGACGTCCAAAAATGTCATATAAACTTATTACAACGCATTTACATAGGACGTTTTATATTTTAGTCATATAACACGGTCTATTGGGACACTTATATATCGGGGGTGTCCTATAAAACCAATTTTATTGTAGTGATAATAAACAAATATGACCCATATATTATATGTAGAACCATTTGTTCCTCATATTCTTCTACTAAATTAACAGTTTTTGCTACCAAAGTTCTTGTGAATATGAAGGTTTATATATGATGATTTTAGGCCACTCGTGATCGTCTGGAGGATTAGCCGGTGTACATAAGTTGACTCATAACTGTTAAACCTACAGTTATCCAAAAAAAAATAACAATTTCTATTTAGTTAATGGGAAAATTGCACCAAAATGGAACCAACTTTCACATGATTCATATTTTGGGGAACCAACTTTCAAAATCGTCATTTAGGGGTCTCTATCAAACATTTTGTTTATTTAAGGGTCTGGTTGATCTGTTGAACAGGTGATTTAAGGATCTCTATCAAACTTTTGGTTTGATTTTCCAAATTTGATTTAAACTTTAATATTGATACGGATTGGTTAGATATAAAAATCTTGAATGTGATATTTAATATTTATTTTTTATTGCATCAATTAATTTTTTTTATTGCATTGGTAAAAATCAATTTTTATTGTGGTAATTTGGATTTTTTTTAAATCATCAATTTGATATCTGAATTTTAAAAAAACCGAGATTTGAAATGAAAAATAGATTTTATTTCATTAATTTTTGAAAAAAAAAACGAATTTTAGTTTTTTTCTATAATTATTTTGCAAGTTGGTTCCCCAAAATAGGAATCAATCGCAAGTTGGTTCCCCAAAATAACGATTTTGAAAGTTGGTTCCCCAAAATAGGAATCAGGTCCAAGTTGGTTCCCCAAAATAACGATTTTGAAAGTTGGTTCCCCAAAATAGGAATCAGGTGAAAGGTGGTTCCATTTTGTTGCAATTTTCCCTTAGTTAATTAGATTAGACATTAGATAAAAATTGATATGAATTTTGATTATGTGATTAAAAAATAATTTTTTACTTAAATACTTTATTGCATCATGTTCAACTTTCCAACAAGGTGGAGTAGGGAAAACATAGTAAAAGCCAATGTGATAAATTACACAAAAATGTGCGAGACTTTATTCTATTTTATTCTACTTTTTACACTTTTATGATATTAAAAAATAATTTTATATGTGATTTATGGTACACATAAGACTTTCACCTTCATTGTTCATTTTCACTTTTTAATCACATTCCAATAATATATATATATATATATATATATATATATATATAATCAAGAAAATGGTATATAAAACCTTCCATTAGAATGGTAACATTAAATAAGATATAATTCAAGGCCAACCTTGGATAAGGTGGTACTTTTAGGATCATTTGTTTTGGAGGAATTAATAATCACATAATTTTTTGAGCTTAGCTCCAAAGGTCAAAAATACTGAAATATCCCATGTTCAAATTCAAAAAGAAATAAAAAATTCTCTTGTTGCCATGGAGGTTCAAATGCGGTGACTCCGGGCTATCTGTAAAGCAGGTGGTCGTCCTGGAATTAGTCGGCTCGTATAGCAGATTAAATATCCAAGTTAATCAAAAAAAAATCAACATAAATTATCAATCAGTGTGATTATAAGATTTTTTAAATATTATAAGTTTTATATTCTGCATTAAAAGAATTAGAGTAAATTACATCGTTCATTCATGTGATTAAGTGTTTTTAACAATAAGTGTTTATTTTTTTCTTGAAAGTTCAACAGAACGTGTTTTTGTGGATGCTTTGATTTTTTGTCATATAAAGCAGACTATTAGGACGCTTAGAAATTATTGATGTCCTATAAACCCGATTTGTTGTAGTGACCAATGCCTCATTATTATTGTTAAAATATGATGTATAAATATTGTTAGAAAAATGGGTATAGCAAGTGCATATGCAGATCGGTATCTACAATTATTACGTAAAAGACAACTAAAGCACACTTTCACTCGTATTCTATTTCGTAAGTTAAAACTTTAGTATATATTTGACTTCCCGAATAGATCATGTATGTGTCTTGTCTCGTTACTCTAACGATTATATATTTGCATTGAATTGGCTTAGTCTGCATCTGGCAAATAGTTGGTGGGCGTAAGCAACGGTTTCGTGATTCAAATTGGTTTAATCCTGGAAAAATATCTTTAAAACATAATTTATGGTTTGGTTTTTAGAAAATAATTCAGACCGTTTAAAAAACGGACTACAATTACTTTTATAATTAAAATTAAGGTGGAGACTTCTTGCGTGCGTGCTTTGAATTATTCGGTGACTCTGATTCCAAGCCGACCTATACATTTGGGACCCTAGTTCAACTCTGATTCCAAGCCGACCTATCTATTTAGGACCCTAGTTCAAACCAAATTTTTCGGACTATATCGACCAAACTTTAATCAGATCGAACTTTTTCTCAATCGGGTCCGGTGCAACTCTGTATTGAAGCACTGACGTTCGTTTACAATGGCTTGGTAATCTCGTTCAACACCAGTTCTCGGTTGTAAAAATCCCAACGTACACCATTCCTTGACGTATTATTGCATTTAATAATATGTGTGCACAGAATAATAACCTATCGTGTCTCTCGTTTGCCTTTTATCTCAAAGATACTTCTTATCTCAACCGACGAATATCTACATTTCTTATAAGTAAACAACCACTAAATTGATTTATAATTTAAAAAGTAAAAAAAAAACAAATACCTATGAATAAAAATTATTGTGAATATAAAATACATTTTAATTTTTAATTAAAATACTAAATGTAAAACATTGGGCCGAAAGCCCAAATGGCATTTCCACATTTCAAAGCTAATTGTGAAGTTTGGATTTGGTTCATAATATTTGTCTATTTTGACAGATTTTGTCCCTTAACTTCATTTACTTGTTTTAGTCCTTGATGTTTGTACGTTTTCAAAGGAGTTCGTTTAACGGTGCTTCATAGTTAACTTCATTTAAAGTAAGGGTTTTTTTGATTTTATGAGTGTATATAAGGGGATCTTCTTTTAAGAACTCATAATATTGTGATAACCTTGAATACTAGTGAATCATGTACTATTTCATATTATATTTATTCATTTAAAACTAGAATTTAGAATATCAAGTAATATATATATACACACAAATACATACATATGTGTGTGTGATGTGGAGTGTGTTGGTCTCGAATAGGATGACAATAAACAGAAAATAATTGTAGAAGAGGGGGTTGAACACAATTACTTGGTTTTTTTTTTACTTTTTAATTCTTATTGATGAATATCAAGAATTAACACACAAAGATACAAGACAAATTGTTGCAGAAGAAGGAAATGATAACCTAACCTAGACAATTGTATACAGAGAAGAGCTTACAAGAACAACATAGAGTACTTGCAAGGAAATGAAAAACACTAAGGTTTTCTTCACACACAGGAGAATAGGAGAGTAGCAGAAGAGAGTCGATTATCTTGAGAATGCACTTAGAAATTCTTTCAGGAAAGCGTAGTTTGCATGGGAGATGCACACTGTCTTTTATACTACTTTCATGCATTAAATGCATGGGGACACTTGTCACCTTAGGATAAGAAGACAAAGGTTGATATATCAACTTAACCATAGTTGATATATCACTTTCATCGTACACCACGTGCACCTAGCACTGTTCGTGCAGAGACAACCCTACTGATAAGAAATGTCTTTATCAGGTACAAGTTTTGCAAAAATATGGTCAATTTGTAGGGAGATCTCTTTTGAATTGATTAGTAGCTTCAAACAACTACATACAAATCTTGGTGCATGAAGATATTCTTTCAATTGACTAGTAGTTTCAAAACATCTTCAATCTTCAAATCAACTATTTTGGAGTCTTAGTGTGTAACTTAGATAGTTGATCAACAGTACCGCATCAGTGACCTTCTTGGGAAATCTACACAACTCATTGGAGAAGAAATAGCATAATCTGTGACCAACCCCGTGACTTAAGTCGCGTGGCTAGTTACGCGCATGCCCTGAACATTCCTTAAACTGATCAATTTCTATATTTTAATTCAAGAGTATATTTACTCTTATAATTGGTTTAAAATTAGAATTAGATTTGAATTTAAGTTTCCATAGTTATCTTTCAGTTAGTTAAGCTATAAATACGATCTATTGTTTTCAGTTTTTATCAGATTAACAAATATCAATGAAGTTTCCTTTGAGTTTTCTCAATTATTCGAGTTCTTACGTTTATAAGTTCTTAGAGTCTTCAGGTTCTGACGCTTGATCACCTTTAATCTCACACCCACCCATGAATGGGGCTTGATACAGGGAATAATCTGGTTCATCTCATCCTAATGTGTATCCAATTGTGTAGATCCCCTCTCTTACTCACCGAAACCCAACTTTATACATGATATGGAGATTTGCTATCATAAGTCATGCTTTGGAAAAAAAAAAACTGTGACCTCGCCGCCATGCTACGTCACCGCTCACACCATTTAGAACTTCAATTTTAAGTTTATAAAGAGCAATAACTGTAAGTCTTATATAAAGACATTACAATAAGTTGTTAAGACAAAGTTGTATAACCTTACAAGTTCTATCTTTATAAAGATAATGAATTATTGGGATAGAGTTGAATAATCTAATATAACTCCATCAGTAAATCGTTTTATTAGTCTTTTTATAACACTTATATATTGTTTCCATATTAACAGATCAAGTTTTGGAAACCCACAGATTTATCTCATTTTTTTTAAATCTAAATTATCTTAAATCTTATTAGTATTTTAGCTAAACATATTGTGTAAAAAAACAAGCATTTTCTCTCTTTAATAACATTTTCGACTTATTGTTAATACGTACATGTTGTTAATGCATTGTGACTTCATACAATTAACTCATAGCATACTGATAATGTAAGATTCCACATTGGTTGGTGAGGGGAACAAAGGTTCAATGAACTAGACGTGTTCTAAAGCTTTGAGTCTAAATGTGAACAAGTCAAACAATATCTGGTACGGTTAGCTTAAAATGTTACAGATAAACATACTTAAATACAAGATAAATACATCAAAAGAACATCGTTAGAATTGATAACCAAATGAAAACTCTCTCAATCTCCTAAAACCACACAAATTTATAAAATAAAATCGAAGACAGAATAAAAATGTAATATCCTACATTACACATTATATACGTATAGAATGATGAAATACGTTTATCCATACTGTGAACATAATTATTTGAAAGACTTTTTTTTCTAAATGACAAAACGCATGAAATAAATCAAGCAGAGTTTTCTTTTAGTGATGGCCAAACCGGCCCGAGACTGCCCGAGGACCGAAACCGGGACCGGTAAGGACCGATTATGGGACCGCCGGTTACATCCGGTTATGGATTTTGTCGGTTTTGTGGGATCGGCACCGGTTAAGGACCTGACCGGCCCGGCCCGGCCCAAAATGTATTTATAATAAATTTTTGAAAAGACAATGTAATTTTAATTATAATAAAATGTATTTTTAAAGTGTATTTGAGTGACTCAGTTACAAATTTTATAATGTATTAAAAATATATGTAAAAAAATTATTCTTTAATGGGCAGGACTGGTTGGGATCAGGACCGGCGGCCAAGGACCGGTTGTGAAGAACCTTGACTGGTCGTACCATTTACGACCGGGACCGATTACGCCGGGACCTGTTATGGCCGGTTATAAAAAAACTTCGGACCGGCCCGGCCCGACCCAGCCCGGGACCGGTTTTTGACCATCACTAGTTTTCTTTCTATTTGGTGGGCCAGGCCCATAACCTGTGAGCTTCAAAAGTTGTAGCATAATTATTTATTTATTTTGTATTGGGCTTTTGCCCTTTTCCTTGGACATTAGAATTAGAAATGATAATGTTTCAGATTCAATTATACCATTTATATTAAGCAAATGAATTTGAAGTTTTACAATAAAATGTTGACTTTAATACCTTTAAGTTTATACTTAATTATATATATATTTTAATGTTTGATCTTAATTATACACATTTAATCCAATTACAATGTTTTAACTTCTCACGTAACTCACTGGAGTTGTGTTTTCGAGGACAGAGGCTTGCATGGGTTCCCATGCGACCTAAGCCGCAGGAATACTCGCGTAAATCACTGTCTCATCTCCTGCGGTTTCTCACACGACTTTGGGCCACAGGCCTAGTCGTGCAAGTCACTATCCGACATCGGTTACTTTCGAGGCAAACTAAAAATACCTCAAACGAATCTCGATTTTTAAGAGAAAATATTGAACTTTTGGGTTCTTTGTTCTTAATCTAAATTTCATCTTGGAAGCATCTTTCAATTCGCCACGTTCAGGTTTTTGCAACTTGAACAGATTGTTGAATACTCTAGTCAGACGTTCAATCTTACGTGTACGAGAATTTCTATCTAAGGACACTGCAAATCGCAAGCCTCAATCCACACATCGATCTTCATCAAGTTTGTTACAATAGTCGAGTTAGTGATTCTATTCTTAATATTCTTTATGATTCTATATACATACATACATACATACATACATACACACACACACATATACATACATACATACATACATACATACACACACACACACACATACATACATACATACATACATACACACACACATACATACATACATACATACATACATACATACATACATACATACATACATACATACATACATACATACATACATACATACATACNCATACATACATACATACATACATACATACATACATACATACATACATACATACATACATACATACATACATACATACATACATACATACATATACTTAGTTCGAAATTTCTGTAATTTTGTTATTCCATTTTTTGATTCTAAGTATTGTTGTTTACAAAATTCTGTCTTCTAATAAATATTCTATATAACAAAATAATTTAGCTCCAAAAATGATGTACCTTTAAATTGAATTTGGTATGTTTTCTTTATGATATTGAAATAATGAAAATATAATAATAAATAATATCAATAATAATGGAAATATAATAATAAATAATATCAATAATAAGTTATCAATATAAAAATGATAGTAAATGGTGGTTGTTGGATATCGCTATGATCTGCATGTGATTTAATTTTTGTTAACAGTAATAATATTAAATTAAATATTCATCTAGATTTTAGGGACTAAAAAACAAGAAATATCACAAGAAACTACACTCACAATAAAGTTATCATATTAGAGTGATTGATACAAAATTTTGTCACCAAATTCATAGACTAATGCTAGGAATTACATTAAAATATAATATATTTTGTTTTGGTTCCTAACGGGCCATGTTCGTGCCCAAGTATTGATCAACGTCACGAAACCGTTGTGTTGGAATATGCATATTATCAACGATTGTGATCGATATATTAGAGTGGTTGTGATTGAGCATTACAAATCACCTCATTGATAGAGTCTTATCTTTTTAAGCGCTCGAGAAATATTGTATTACAAAAACGGACACCCGTTGAGTGCACGTGTTAGCACATGGTTGCTTCTTGTAAACAGGGTACCTATTGTTCATCCGAATGTGTTCCCGTCTTAGTACCCAATTTTTTCTCCAAGTACAATTTACGGGGTATTATTAATGCTTTTTGCGGTTTTGTATTAGTCACCGGCTTTTGCTTTTCCAAGAAACTGGGAAAAAGAGGAAAGTTAGTTCATTTCTTAATGCTTCTATCTGAGTTAGGACACATGAAAAAAGTTAGCAGGCTAATTCAGCCCGGTGACTTTTAAAGAGGTTCTTTTTTGTTTTTAAAAGTATATAGTATTTTATACACGGGAAAACTGATACATATTTTTCGTTCTTAGTAATGTTTGAACCATTGATCTATAGAGATATTAGGATCTATCAGTAACGTATGATCATGAACAAATGACCCTTTGAGAATGACATTTTGAAAACTTAATTAAGAGAAGGTTTTCTTTTTGTCAAACTCACAGGTGGTTTTCTATTATCGACATCATATCGGGTGGACAGATAAATTCCAACACGGGAAGCTGATATTAAAAAATGGTTGGATCAATTTATGGCTACACCAAGATAGATAAAGACACTTTTTCTAAAATGTATAGTCAAAATCCAGCCTCTTCTCCATTTGCATAAAGGAATTGAATTTGAGACTCTGGGACTTAAATATGACTTGTCATTATCATTGGAATAGAAACCATCTGATATCTTTTTTTTCTGTTTTTTCAATCAAATTTCGATATGTATAGTCAACATGTAAATATAGGGGGATGGTTATGTAAATGAAAGGGGTGCATGTATAAATCAAATGACGGTCAGAAGAGAGGAAAAAGATGATTATGTAATAAGAAATAGGAGTTTCATGATCCATAGTAACAACAATATCATGAACAAATCGCTTAAGCCATATGGATGCTTAGGTAGCCATAGTAGTTATCGCGTATTCAGGGTCAGTGCAAGAGAGGGATACTGTTTTTTGTTTCTTACTACACCAAGAAATAGTGGTAGAACCGAGAAAAAAACACCTAACAGTCGATTGACGAGTAATGACATCACCAGCCTAATAAGGATCTGTGAAAATGTATATAGAAAATGAGACTTTGATTTTAGAGAAAAGACCAAACTGCAATGTGTTTTCCATAAAACGAAGAATTCTCTTTGCTGCAATCAAATGGCTATCACATTGTCTGTCCATAAACTTATCTACACCAACTACGAATAAATATGCCAAATCGGGGCGCTAGTTTGATAGAATAGAAGATCATTTTTTGTTGCTCGTTCATTAATTCATTCAGAAAAGAAGATCTCTAAATCTCACGTACTTATTAAAATTTCAATATTGACAACTTCACATTTAATTAGGTACTTTTGTGAAAGAAAAAAAATACGAGAAAAAGTTAATATTATTGCCCAAACAGCTAAACAAGCAAAACCAGACTAACCCTAATCAGTTTTGCCAATTCTACGGACCAATGAAGTCATTCTTGGTTATATCGTCTGAATAGTCATTTTATAAAACATCTAATAAAACAAGCTTAAAGTTTTAAAAGAATTATTGCAAATCTAAATGGATATATAACCCGAAAAGAAATCAAAAATTTGGTGAAAGATTGTCGAAATACAAATGATAATATTTTTATTCAAAAAGATGAAAATGCTATTATTATTATTATTATTATTTACTAGTAATCTTGAGTTTTAAGTAATATGCATTAATAAACAGTAGTTTACGTATAAAAAGTAGTTTTTAAGAATTTTTGTCAAATGCTTTATAATATATATAGATTATTTTTTTTAATTTAATTTAAGTTTAATAATGAAATAATTTATTTTTGGTTTAATAATATAACATTTTATA
>NC_037540.1:37544827-37561533 GCF_001531365.2 Cynara cardunculus var. scolymus | reverse complement strand
TAAAATGAGATGTTTATCCTGTATTTGATGAAATAGGATATGAATGAAATCGGATAGGGATGAAATCGGATAGGGATGAACGGGTTTAGGGATGGCTTTAACAGGTTGTACCATTAGCAATAGATGTTGTCTTTAAGAGTTTTAAGAGTTTAAGAGTTTTTAAGAGTTTTAGTCAAATGCTTTATAATATAGTATAGATTAATCTGGATATCCAACCCGCTATATGAGCTGACTAATCTCAGGGCGCCCACCTGCTTTGCAGAAGCTCAGAGTCACCGCATTTGAACCTCCGTGCCCACAAGGGGATTTTTATTTCTCATTGGATTTGAACCTGTGACCTTCTGCTACTTTTGACATTTGGAGACAAACTCAAAACAATCAAGCACCACCCTTGTGGTTAAAAAAAATAACCCTACAAAATTAATGCTATTGTTTACTCATGCTATTATTGTTATGCATCATGACGTAAAATTTTATCATAAAACGAGAATGAAAAATTAATCCATCTACAAGTTAAAAATAAAATCCGTGTTGAAGGATTATGTGTCTTCACCAAAAAGGAAATGATCGAAAGAATTGTTTTCAAGTATTGGGATTTACCATAATAAATGTTTTTTTTCAGTGTAAATTCATCCATATTTATAGGGTTATTATTAATGAGAATTTACAGTTTTTCTTTCTCTCTACTTCCATTGTTCTTTTACATGTTATGAGCCCGAAAAATGAACTTTGGGACAGTGACACATATAGGGATCGGTGTTACTAGTCCGAGGTACGTTGCTTATGACATAATGGTACTTGTGTTGAAGAAAATACATTGACAACCATTTTTTTCAAATGAAAGGGGCAAGGGGAAGCAACTTTTTATGCTATTAAAATAACAATCATTGACTTCTAAAGCACAAGAACCAACACCATAATTACAAAATGCTTAATTGAGATTTGAGAACCTCAAACTCATGCAAATCCCGCTTATTAGCTAAGATAGGATCAAGACCATCTTATGCTAAGGACATGGAACAAAACATTCCATTGTTACAACATATACGATATGATATTTGTGAACTTATACATCCAGAATGCAAGTCATTCAAGTACTTTATGGTTCTGGTTGGTACTCCAACATGATGAATACATGTCACGTTATGCCCATACAAAATGATACACTCACAAAACTCCTACCACAAATCACATATAAGGGCTCACCAACCTGATCATCTCATCAAGTCTATACGACTTGGTAATGAGATAGCTTACATCATATACAATATGATATTTGTGAACTTATACATCCAGAATGCAAGCCATTCAAGTACCTTATGGTTCTGGTTGGTGCTCCGACACGATAAATGCATGTCACGTTATGTCCATACAAAATGATACATTCACAAAATTCCTACCACAAATATCCTTGATCATCTCATCAAGTCTTTATGGCTTGGTAATGAGAGAATTTACAACACAAACTTTTGATGATCATTGAATTCTGATTAGGATCAAAATGTAAAAAATCTTATAACACATGTGGATATACCAAATGGTCTCACAAAAACTTCCATCAAAGTATATAGATGGTAGCTAAGGCATTGGTTATGCGCATAAATGTACCCATATTTGTTTGGGGTCATGTAATACTACATGTAGCTTTACTTATTTGTTTATAAACCACTACTAGAAAACCATTTTTATGCGTATCAATAGGTAACTAGACATGAGCCTGAAATGTTACATTTACGCGTATTTGGTTGTGCAGTAATGTTCTAATTGCATCCCCACAATGCACCAAAATAGGTCCTAAAACGATTAAGTATATATGTTGTACATGAATCCCCAACAATTATCCATTATTTAGAACCTTTGATGGAGGATCTTTATACCGCATGATTTGCAGATTTTCCGAGGAAACGACAGTAATTCTCATGGAATGTTCCCATTCTGCCTCATTATGATCCTTAAACTTCATAATGTAAAGTTGAAGTCAAACAAATCAAATTCGATACCTGATACGTTTAATGTTATTTCAAAAGTGATAAAACCACACATACCAACTGCAAATAAACCAGCAAGGTTAAAAGTCCCCGAACAAGTAACAACACCGTTGGAAAGTACATTGCAACCACACATAGTATAAGCGTGGTTGAGGTCATAGCTCCCAAAAGGAAATGGGGGGAAGCAATTTGGTTTGATAGATACTCATCTAAAGAAAAAGAGAAGAGTAATAAGGCACATCTATTTGTCGTCAATACATAAAACTCTCATAAGATTGTCTCTAATTATGATTATGTTCATGAATTGTTTCTGGGGCACGCTCTGAACTTAATATTGATTCTAAAGAAGAAGAAAAATCTCAATGAATTATTAGAATGCATATGAGTCGATGGAAAGATCATACATAACATTAATCATATATTCACATATATTATTGGTCATAAGAGAATAGAGTACTATGACACCGAGGCATGCTCAATTGAAGAATATCAACAAATAGCATATTGGCTAAAATGGAAAGAAGTAATCCAGAAAGAAAAATATATTCTTTGACAAAGGAAGGATAATTTTGTCTGGTAGCGCTAACCACCAAGTGTAAAGCAGTAGGACATAGATGAGTCTTTGTCAGAAAGTGTAATGAGAATGATGAAGTCCTAACGTATAAAGTTATCATTTGGAGCAAGGTTTCTCACAATCCTCTATATTGACCACGAGGAGACTTCTCTCCCTTGATGGACGTTATAACGTAGCATTATGTAATTAGTGTAATAGTTTCTGAATGACTGGAAATACAACTCATGGATATGGTTTCTATATATCTCTACAGGGATTTAGATGTGTGTGTGTGTGTGTGTGAAAGTTTGTTACATTACCAAAGTCAAGTAACTTTAAACCACATATTGTGTTTTCAAATAAACTAAAAATCTCCCTTTACGGATTAAAGCAATCAGACGGATATTATGTACTCGCCTAAGTGAATACTTGATTTAGTAAGGGATATAAGAACGATGAACTATGCTCTTGTGTATTTATAAAGAAAACGAGTTCCAAATTTTCAATGGTAGCTTTATATGTCGATGGTATGAACATAATAAACATTCTTGATGAAATAAGAGAAACCACAAGTTACTTGAAATCTGAATTTGAGATGAAAAATATTGGAAAAACTCGATTTTGTCTACTAGCTATTTGAGCCAGGACACTTAGCTTGTGGAATATTAATCCTTCAATTCGCATATGTCCAGAAAATGATTAGACAATTTAACATGGACAAAGTCGCATCCAGCTAGCACTTCCATGATCGGTCGAAGTCTTGGATATAAGGAAATATGCATTTCATCTAAAGAATGATAACAAATAAGTGTTTAGAGCTGGAGCTCCATATCTAAGTTCAATAGGCTCATTATTGTATTTAGCATGTACATTGTAATTCTGACTAAATTTGTTAGATAGATATAGCTTAGTTCCAACACAAATTCATTGAAACGATATAAAAATATCTTTAGATACCTGTTGGTCCTGAAAGGGATGACAATAAACAGAAAGTAATTGTAGAAGAGGGGTTGAATACAATCACACGGACTTTTTTTGTAGGTTTTTAATTCTTATTGATGTATATCAAGAATTAACACACAAAGATACAATATAGATTGTTGCAGAAGAAGGACATGACAACCTAACCTAAAAAATCTTACATAAAGAAGAACTTACAAGAACATTAGAGAGAATACTTGAAAGGAAATGAAGAACACTAATGTTTTCTTCACACACAGGAGAATAGGATAGTAGTAGAAGAGAGTTGGTTGTCTTGAGAATGCACTTAGAAATTCTTTCAAAGAAGTGTAGTTTGCATGGGAGATGCACATTGTCTTTTATACTACCTTCACGCATTAAATACATGGGGACATTTGTCATCTTAGGATAAGAAGGCAGGGGTTGACTTGACCATAGTTGATATATCACTTTCATCGTACACTGCGTGCACCCAGAACTGTTCCGTCAGAGACAAACCTACAGATAAGGAATGTTTTTATCAGGTACATCTTTTGCAGAGATATGGTTAGTCTATAGGAAGATCTTATTTGGATGGATTAGTAGCTTCAAACAGCTACTTAGAAATCTTGGTGCATGAAGGTCTTCCTTCAATCGGCTAGTAGCTTCAAAACATCTTCAATATTGAAATCAACTAATTTGGAGTCTTGGAGTGTAATTTAGATAGTTGATCCACAATACCGCATCGGTGACCTTCTGTCTTCACATCGGCTAGTCTTTGATTTTGCCAAGAGGCTTAAGTGTGTACCAAGAAACCGAAATACAAATAAACCAATAACTACTAAGTGTTGATAGGATAGAGGAACAGATCAGTGGGTCATCACCAAATCAATAGGTGACCCAAGAATACTTAAAAGGAACCATTGACTCAGGTTTACTCTTTCTTACAAAGAGAAAAATAGAATTGATGATTAAATTTTCAATACCTACTGATGACATAAGCGGCAAAAGTATCAGCCCTTACACAAAACACCAAACAAGTGTAACGATATTTTTTGTTGATATTGGGTATCTCTCCTACCCATGCAAATGTCATTCCCAAACTGGATAAGAATTCACCATTGCAAACATGTCGATTGTCTAGGATTCAACTAAGTAAACACTTATAGCTACCTCCTTGAACCATTTTGAAGTTATCGTTATACATAATTTTAAGAGTGTATATGGTTAAGAACTATCATTACACATATTAGAAGAGCTATTCGTTTGAGTTTAACAATGATCCTACCTGTATATAAGGGAAAAATGCAGCTTTTATGGAATAATTGAAAAGTAAGATACATCAGGTAATAATACAAAGCATATTTCTCCTACGTTTTATAAAATTAGCAATAACAGACTCCTCAAAATTCAAGTGAATCAAGTAAGATGTAAGGATAATGTGACTTGTTGTTTACTACATCGTTACTTAAAGTCACATTTGGAAAACATGTAGAAAGTATTAGAATGCGAATATTTCCAAACTCCCTTGATTAATGCACAAATCAGGGGGAGAGTACTATGCATGTAATATTTTTATGTTGTGTTTTTTTCTTTATCCAATGTTTTATTTTTCTCTTTCGATTTTGTTTCTTGGTGCAAAGTTTTAGTGAGACATCAGTTGATACACCATCTTATTTCTAAATCTCTTGATTGATGTACAAATGAAGGATGATATTAAACTAAAGGAATTGTTTACTACATACCTTGTGCTCTTTCCTTTGGCTGAAGTTTTTATTTTTTTTTTCACTGAGTTGTTTTTTTGGCATAACGTTTTAATAAAACAAGAATTATACAACACCACCTTTTTTGACTTGATACAAGGGGGAGTAGGAGTGTACGTGCAGGGCCGGCCCTGTGCATAGGCCCAAGGGGCGACGGCCCAGGGCAGCATAAAGCCCAAGGGCAGCAAATGCCTAAAGCCCAATGTATATGTATAGGTTAAGTTGGGCCTAAAAAAATTACCGTTCTTATCATCCACCCTCTTGGCTCTCGACTCCCGCCTTGCTCTGTCGCTCACTCAATAGAAATCGAAATCACAATCGGCTGGCTCTCGCTCTCGCTCGACGCTCTCTCTCGCTTGACGCTCTCGACTAGTCGACTATTGACGGCCGTCTGCCCGTCTGCGGCTGCCTCTCTCGTTGCCGGTCGCTCTCGCTCTCTGCCTCCCGGCTCTCGCTCTCGCTCTCCGGCCTCCTCCCTTTGCCAATCGCCACTCGCCTGTCGCCCTCTCTCTTTGTGGCTACTTACTTGTGTTGAGGTTAGGGATTTAACATTTAAGTCTTTAACTTAGGGTTATTATATTACTTATTTTATTTTTTAAGTTTTTAATTTTGTTTAACTGAAAAACCTAATAATGAAACTAGCTCAGAAGCTGTGATTCTGTGAAATTCGTGACTTACTTTGTTTGACTCATTGATTGATTTTGTTGCACTTGTTAGTTGTTACAAACTAGTGAAACCACAAATTTGAATTTAGAAACAAATGACAACCATTGGTTAATGTTTTACAGATGCTTAATCTTATGTTTAACACTTTAACTTAGGGGTTAGGGCTGTTTTACTGGTTGGGACTTGTGGCTGTTTTTGGGGCTGTTTTGTTTTGCAATTTCTAAATAAAATCCATGAAATGAGTCTGGTTACTCACTTCTGTGTTCTGTCCTTCCATTTTATATTTTCTGGGCTGACATATTTGCAGACATTGCTGTTTGTCAAAGCTTCTGCTGCCATTTGTTGGGTGGTTGGCCCAAATTCCTGTTCACTATTTACATCCTCTAAATTCCTTTCAATTTGCTTAAGTCCTAATTTTTTTACTTTTTAGGGCTGTTTAGATGCTTTTTAGGAGCTGTTTTGAAGCGGGTTAGTATAGGACAAAGGCTTAAGATTGATGCTTAGTATAGRATAAAGGCTTAAGCTTTTTAGGAGCTGTTTTGARGYGGGTTAGTATAKGACAAAGGCTTAAGATTGATGCTTAGTATAGGATAAAGGCTTAAGCTTTTTAGGAGBTGYTTTAGCTGATATTAGTTATGACAAAATGATAGATATTTTTTATTCAAAAAACGCCTTCAAAAAACGCAAGAAGGCATCATTTTAGGTGAATGGTAACGTACTTTATGTTTTGTTACACGGGGTTTTGGTTTATCCCCCCGCCCCCCGCATCATTTTTGTTATATTAAAAAAAATCAGCGTGAGAATGAGCCGCCTAGATTGAATAGGTTCCAAACCTCTTCAAATAGTTTATTTTGGTTTTTATATACACACATAAGGGGCATTTTTTTGGCTTTCCGCCATGTGCATCCAAAATCTCAGGACCGACCGTGTGTATGTGGGTTGGGTTGGGCGGTTTACAACATTTTTACAACCCAACCCAATTATGGTGGTTGGAAAAATCTCAACCCAACCCAACCCTTATGGGTTGAGCATAGGTTGGGTTGGCGGTTAACAGTTACATAAATTTGAGAATGAAATAATTCATAAAATTTACGTTTATAGACCATACTATAAAGCGTTCTAGCTAAAAAGGTTACAATAGGTTTATAGGACGTTTTTGGATTTCAAAATGATTTTTAAATAAAATGTCGTATTAGTTATTTTATAGAAATATTTTGAGAAGTGTCCCGTAAACTCGTCTATTTATAGGACACCTATGTTCATATGATGTTTTTTCAAGTTGTCATATAAAATAACTAATGCGACACTTTATTTTAAAAGCGTCATAGAATTTGTTAAGATGCCCAAAATCATCCTATAAATATATTGTAACTCTTTTAAATAAGACATTTTTTTGTTTCGTCCTACAAAGTATCATATTATGACGCTTAAACATTCCAGGCATCCTATAAGATCTAATGTTGTTGTGACGAAATGCTATAACTAAACATTTTCTTTCCACTAAAGAACAACATAAAATGACGGGGGATTTAGATTGATGGATTCGTCAACCAAATATCTATCAATATCATTCATATTTGTTATTGCTGCAAAAAAGAATTTCAATAATTTTCTCTTATTAATTAGATTATTTGTTCATTCTTTGAGCGTGAATATATTTTGGTAACCTATACGTTTAGCTAAAAATGAAATACAAACGTAATATCAATAAAAATTATATAAAATTTATACATATATATATATATATATATATATAAATAATTTTTTATAAAAATTATATATTAGCGGCGGGTTGGACGGGTTGAGATAGGCTCAACCCAATTTCAACCCTCCTAATTGGCGGGTTAGCAGTTTGGCAGGTGGACAGTTTGACGGTTAGGCAGGTTGGGTTTAATTGAGTTGTTAGCAAGTTGGGTTAGATGGGTTTCACTGGTTGACAGTTTTTTGTACACCCCTAATGAAAGTGTTGAAAGATTATATATCTTTATCAAAAAGGAAATGATGGAAAGAATAATTTCCAAGTATCATAATTTACCATAATGAATGTTTCCTTTTACTTTAAACTCATCCATATCTATAGAGTTATTATTCCATATCTATAGAGTTATTATTAATAAGAATCTACAACTTTTATTTCTCTCTACTTTAATTGTTCTTTTACAATCCAAAATTTATGAAGTATTATCCGATATTAGAATTTATGTATCTCGCTGTATTACACGAGTACCTTTTTAATATATAAAAATAAAGGAAAGTTCAAATGAAAAAAACAAAGATTAAGAGCATACGAATAAATAATTTATAAGTGAATAACTGATAAAAAGTTCAATAAATAAACTTGGTTTATATAATCACGTATGAATATTTAAATTATTATTTCCTACATATATCAGTAATTCATATATGAATCATTTATTCATACGTTCTCATCTTTAAAACATAGAATAAATATTCTATCTATACTTAAGGCTGTAAACGAACCGAACGAACACGAACGGAGGTTTGTTCATATTCGTTCGTTTAACTTAACCGAATAAACGAACGAACACGAACGGTAAACGAACGAAAATCTTTGTGTTCATGTTCATTCGTTTAGAAATCAGGTATGTTCGTGTTCGTTTATGTTCGTTCTTTAACATGCTAAACAAACGTAAAAGAACGAACTAAACGAACGGGCTAAACGAACATAAATAAATATTATTTGAATTCAAAGTATATAATCAAAAGATTATATATTAAATTTAATATATAAACGAACGAATATAAGCGAACGTAAACGAACGATAAATGAACGAACGTTCACGAACATAAATGAACGAACGAGACTTTTGTTCATGTTCGTTCGTTTAACTAAAGTAACAAAAAAATTTGTTCATGTTCGTTCATTTATTAAATAAACGAACATACGAACTTCCAGCCGAACGGTTCACGAACGGTTCGCTGAACGTTCGGTTTACAACCCTATCTATACTATATTATAAAGCATATGACAAAAACTTTAAAAACAATTTTTATGCATGAAATACTGTATATTGAAGCATGTTACTTAAAATTTTAGATTACAAGTAAATTATGCATAAGTACAACTTATTAAAGCTCCATGTTTGAATTCGTGTAAATAATTGCGGATAAATATAATCAAATAGAAGATAAATATCTCATTTTAAATATAAAAAATCTAAAATATAATTAGAATAATTATCGAGTTCTAAAAAATAATTAACTCTTATCTTTATAATAAAATTATATTACTAAACCAAATATAAGTTACTTCGTTATTGAACTTAAATTTTAAATTATAATTAAAAAAATTGAATTAAAAATTACACAAAAATGAGAAATTTTAAATAGTTAATTTGATACTAATATCGATATAATTTTATCAATTTTTTATGATATCTTCAAATTTAGTTTTAATTCAAAAATAAAAACATTATCGTTTTTTTAAAATCACATAAGATTATATTATAACATCGATTGAGATAAAAAAAATAAAATAAAATATTAAGATCAAAATATATCTCACTGCATTATGCAAGTATTCTTCTAATAATATAAAAAAAAATAGCTATATTCATTCCAAGAAATAATAGATCTAAATCTGATTTTAAATATAGAATAAATATTATATAATATAGAAAAGATTTAGTTATATCCATGTCCATACCCAACCAATGCAAGTTGTAGAAAATATAATAAACGACAAAACTTCAACCCAATTTACAATGCACTTCTTCCAATACACCCCCATTCCTCCCCTCTTTCTTACTCCGTCTTCTTCGCATCGATTCTTCCAATTTCCATCTCCATTCCCAATTTCAGATCAGATTCCAAAATCGAAATCCAGGGTTTATCATCTTCTTCTATAAACCTTGTAAATATTTCAACAATTAGGTCCTGATTTCTCCAATCGCCATGGATTCTATCTCCGCCTTCATCTTCCATCAACACCGTTCTATACGACATTGAGAAACCCACCGATTTCTGCTTCAATTCGAAGATCTAGAATCTGGGTTTTTGTTTTCAGCTCATGGAATCATCTGGGTTCTTCGTAATTTGTCTTCTCCATTCGTCGATTGCTATTTCGTGTGGTGGTTTGATCATGTTTTACCTCAACGAGATATCGGTGTTCGGCCATGGAATCGAGACTGCACGAAAACTATCGGGATCGACGCCACACGACCAGTTGTTGATACAAACGTCTCATTCATTCGTGGGATTGCTTCTTTGTGGCATTGGATTCATATACTTCATGGTTGCGTTTGTTAAAGATCGAGAGTTTCAGGGGTTTTTTGCAAAAGGGTGTGTGATTCTTCATTTGTCAATGGCTTTATGGAGAATTTACTTCGAGAGAAGACTCGAGGATTTGGCCGGCGATTGGCCAAAGCAACTCGTCGGCGATACCCTTCTGGCGACATCGTGGGTGTTCTTTTTGGTGTATTCTTGGAGAGAAAAGTACGATTAAAGTTATTGATTAATTTGTATTTGATAACAAATTTTGTGTTACAAACATAAATCCATTGAAATTTGATTGAATATGCAATGCCTATTGTTTACAAGATTGTTTTTTTCTGTTAAGTTTACAGAAGGGGTCGTTTACTAAACATTTATCCGGTAAACATTTATCAAGAAAACTCAATACTATTATTTATTATCGGGTAAGATTTTAGTCAACAAAAACGACTTTTTATGCAACAATTTACCGTTAAGAATTGATTGTGGTAGGAGTCATTACCCTCACTTATCCGTAAGACTTTTGGTCCTTATCTCGTTCTTACATGGTAAAATTTTTGGTTCGTTATCATATTCATCTGGTAAGATAATACAACTCGATAAACGTTTACCCAAATAACTATTCGGTAAACGCCCTTAAATCTTTCTTTTTTCTATTCTGAAAACAAGTTATAAGAGTGGTGAACCTCTTGACAAGCTTACGACTTTGGGGCTGTTTGGCAGTTGCTGAATGATTTAGTTCAGAATAGTTAAGATGTTAGAATGGCTAAGAGGATCAGAATGGTTAAGTGCTGAATGAAACAAGGTTGTTTGGTAATTGTTCTCTGAATGATAGCAAATTACCATTTTAACCCTAGTTATGATTTAGTACTGAATAAACCAACATACAATTACCAAAGATGATGTTTCTTCATATCAGTATCAAATCCTCAAGAAATTGCAAAATATCGATAATCCAATCATCATTAACATTGTTACAAACATGAAATAAGCAATAAACACTATCAATTTCTAAAGAAAAATGATAAATTCCCTAAACCAAACCCTAGATTTATGCAAGATCAAGAAACCGAGAGACGACCTGCTGGAAGACCGGCGACGACCTGCTGGAAGAGGCGGCGACGAGCGACGACCTGCTGGAAGACCGGCGACGAGGGTAGGGGGAGGGAAGACCGACGATGTGTGTTGTTGGTGGTTATGGAAGACCGACGAGGGGGGGAGAGAAGACGGTGATGGGGGGAGAAGACGGTGATGGAGGGGGGAAGAAGGGAGGGCATAGTTGGAAAAATCAACATCTGAATGGTTTAGTGAGGTATAGGATGCAAAATGGTTAAGAGCCAATTGTCACCATTAAGAGGTTCTATTTTTTTTTGCCAAGCAGCCTCCGTCTCTTACCGATTAAGAGGTTGCCTCTTAATGTCACCATTAAGAGGCAAACAAACAGCCCCTTTGTCATATTACCTTTCTTTTTCTTTCACATTGGAAATTCTTTTTTCTACACACTTCATAGACATTTATAATATAAAACTACAATAATAAAAGTAATAATAATTATAATTTTAAAACAATAGTAAGGATTTGATTTTTCAAAATTACCTCTTAATATCTCTAAAATTTGATTCGTTCAATGTTTGGGTATTAAAAATTATTCTATTTTTAAAATAAGAGCTTAAAACTTTTAAATGTCCTATAAAATTTTATGTGGTAAATGCATGCCTTAATACCTCTTAGTCCTAATCCGTCATCTATTAAATGATCAAAAAACTATGTTTCTTTTATATTTTTATGATTTATATTTTTCCACTAGTTTGGTCGATTCAGATTTCAGACTTTAGATATAAAAACAAACAATCTTACTGATCCAGATTTCAAGCTTCAAAACCACCTCTTATAAATCAGAAGTGAAATCAGACATGAACACCCCTTAAAAAACAAACACCATCTAAATAAAATAAGAATAAAAGTTTATAAAAATAAAGAATGATTAAAAGCCATAATTTTAATAAACTAAAATAATTTAAAAACAACGATAATAAGTTGATTGAGAATTTAATATATTTGTATAATAAGTGGGAATGTTGAGTTCTAAATTGAAATAGTAGAAGAATGAAAATTATAACTTAAAAATGAAATAATTTGGATTTGTGTTGGTGAATTTTATAAATAATCATTTAATTTTTATTTAATTAAAGTATTTGTTAAATTAATTAGAAAATAAAATAATCAAATTAATTTAAATAAATAAGTTAAGTAGAATTAAGAGTCATGGCCTGCATGGAACAGTTTGCCATGTCACATGCACAATTAATTATACCGATATTTATTAGCAAAGCGAATTTCCAAAATTCATAACATGTTTAAGTTTGAATTTCAGAGGGTAGATTTAGGGGTCGTTTACCAAACACTTATCCGGTAAGCGTTTTCCGGTAAAATTTAATACTATTATTTACTTACCGAGTAAGATTTTAGCCCATCAAAACGGTATTGTATGCAATAATTTATCCGGTAAGTGCTTACTGTGGTAAAAGTCATCGTCTTCACTTACCGGGTAAGGCTCTTAGTCCATGTCTCGTTCTTACTGAGTAAGATTATTGGTCCTTACATATTCATCCAGTAAGATAATGTAACTTGGTATTCACTTACCCGAGTAAGAATTTGGTAAAGGGCCCCTTAAACTTCTCCATTAGCCTTATCATTGAGTTCGCTTCTAAATACCTACTAACATGATAAGTTTGAAAACGATTTCAAGAGTGCAAAATCGAGATTAAATTTCAAAGTATTCATGTTTGACTCTCTTTGTACAAGAACGAGAATAAATATTTACCTATTTAGGTTTTAGTTTCTATGTTTCCTTTTAAATGTTTATTTAAGTCTTGGCTGTTGTACATAATTATCATGCATCTCTCAGGTTATATGTTTAAAAATATTAATTGAAAAACTTATGCCTTATAAAATAACGTGTTGTAAGACGTCATAACGCATTACAATGGAAACCAATGCTTAGTGTGGAGCCACAGGGATTAACTTGACGGCGAAGCCAAGCATCAGTGTCATAACGAGTTATTTTGAATCATGCCTAACGTTTGAGCTTTAATAATGTATAAAACTAACTCAACCAATTAATAAACATATTCAAATACGAGATAAGTATTGAAACCTATTATCTACCTCTTCATCGACCCAATAGATCAATATGTTACATTCATCTTCAACAATCATGTTATGCAAAGTTATACTTTTATGCATAATATCCCTTCACTCTTCCTTATACCACAACTATTAATTTACGATGCATAAATTACCTTTTAATTATATATATATATATATATATATATATATATATATAAAAGTATCCGGAAGATAATCTGAACATAATAAAACAATGAGATAAGTAAAAAAATTGAACTTAATGAACACAAAAAACTTGTATAAAAACATTTATCCGGTAAGCATTTATCGAGAAAACTCAATACTATTATTTATTATCGGGTAAGATTTTAGTCAACAAAAACGGCTTTTTATGCAACAATTTATCCGGTAAGAATTGATTGTGATAGGAGTCATTGCCATCATTTACCCGTAAGATTCTTGGTCCTTGCCTCGTTCTTACATGATAAGATTTTTGGTTCTTTATTATATTCATCTGGTAAAATAATACAACTTAATAAACGTTTACCCAAATAACTATTTGGTAAACGCCCCTAAATCTTTCTTTTTCTATTCTGAAAACAAGTTATAAGAGTTGTGAACCTCTTGACAAGCGTACGACTTTGTCGTATTACCTTTCTTTTTTTTCTTTCACATTGGAAATTCTTTTTTCTACACACTTCATAGACATTTATAATAATAAAAACTACAATAATAAAAGTAATAATAATTAAAAATTACTTATTATAATTTTAAGACAATAATAAGGATTTGATTTTTTAAAATTACCTTTTAATATGTCTAAAGTCTGATTCATTCATATGTATGAGTATTAAGAATTGTTTTATTTTTAAAATGTGAGCTTAAAAACTCTAAATATCCTCTAAAAATTTATATGGTAAATGTATGCCTTAATACCTCTTAATTTTAATCCGTCCTCTATCAAATGGTCAAAAAACTGTTCATCTTTTATATTTTCGTAAAAAACTATTCATCTTTTATATTTTCGTAAAAAACTATCTATGTTTTATATTTTTTAACTAGTTTGACCAATTCGGATTTCAGACTTCAGACGTAAAAAACAAACAATCTTATTGATCCAGATTTCAGACTTCAAGACCACCTCTTATAAATCAGAAGTGAAATCAGATTTCAGAGTTCAACACCCTTTAAAAAACAAACACCATCTAAATAACATAAGAATAAAAATTTATAAAAATAAAGAATGATTAAAAGCGATAACTTTTATGAACTAAAATAATTTAAAAACAACGATAATAAGTTGATTGAGAATTTAATAAATCTCTATAATAAGTGGGAAGTAGAAGAATGAAAATTATAACTTAAAAATGAAATAATTTGGATTCGTGTTGGTGAATTTTATAAATAAGAAGAAGGGTATTCGTACAATGTAGCGAGATAAATCTTCGTTTTAATGTTTAGTTTTTATTATTTGTCTTTACTTATATAATACGATTTTATGTGGTTTAAGAAAACGATTTTTGAATGAAATATAAATTTGAAGATGCTATAAAAATTTGAAAAATTTGATATTAGTATCAAATTAACTATTTAATAGTTCTCGTTTTTTGTGTAACTTTTTTAATTCAAATTTTTGCTATAAATTAATTTATATTTAATAATAAAATAATTTATTTTTGGTTTAATAATACAATTTTTTTATAAAGATAATAATTAAACATTCTGTTAGAACTCAATGATTATCTTAATTATATTTTAGATTTTCTATATTTAAAATGAATGTTTATTCTATATTTGATTATGTTTATCTGCATTATTTACATGAATTTAAATTAGAGCTTTAATAAATTATATTTACGTAAAATTAATTATAATCTTAAAATTTTAAATAATATGCATCAATAAAGAGTATTCAACGGTTTACCATGTCATCACATACACAATGGTCTTTTGTCCATCAAATGGAACTCTTTTTTTGCAGATGCTGTTAAGATTTTAAGCATATTTTTTTCTGATTTATTAATTTTTTTAATAATACTTTTATATTTATTAATTTTATACTGATATTTTAGTAGTAAATCGACTTTCTAAAATTTGATGTGTTATTGTTTATTATGCCAATTTTGCCATAAAAAATTGTGTACTTGCTGAAAATTAAAAAGTGTAATAAATAATAGATATATATATAGACTTGGGATCATGTGAGACTAGCCTGTTTTTGTGAGACCCGTGAGACCAACATTTTACATTTGAAACTTCACAGCAAAATGCTGTGAATGTGACTTTTTAAAACCTTCATAGTGTTTTTGCTGTGAAGGTTCGACTTTTTTTAAACCTTCACAGTGTTTTTGCTGTGAAGGTTCGACTTTTTTTAAACCTTCACAGTGTTTTTGCTGTGAAGGTTACGTGTAAAAATGTGGTCTCACGGGTCTCACGAAAACAAGCTGGTCTCACGTGAACCCAAAGGTTTTTCGTGAGACCGGTAAGACCCAATTTATATTCATTGATCAAATTTATGAATTAATGATCTAATGGTTGCAAAGTTGCAAGGTGGCAATTTCGTAATTAGTGAGAAGTCTCGTGGCGTTTATAAATGTTCAGATCTGACGATTGTAAATCTAATCCAATGGTTGAGAATTGGTCTTACGGATCTCACGAAAAACCATTGGTCTCACATGATCCCAAGTCATAAATAATATTTAGTATATGATCTTGTAACCTTGATAAATATGCTCTAACAATAATTTTGTCTTATTTGAAAATACTTATTTTACCAAATCAGATCAATAAAAAACTTTCCCCCTTCTTAAAACCATATAAACCCATATTATAAAATCGAACCAAACAAAGTAAAAATATATTACATTACGATTAGATACACTTCTATTTATTTAAAAACACTCATGACACCATTTTGACTGTGGTAGCTTAGAGCATCCACACCACAATAATGAAACATCCAATGTCACTTGCAGTATTTTCTTTCTCACATATTATTGTCACCTCAATAAAATAAAAACTTTAATAAAACTCCATAATGTAGGTCTTAACAAAAATCTCACTTTTCATTTTTTTTTTTATAAAATGTAAGTTTATTTATAGATTTTATATAAATTATATATATTTTAAAAAAAGTTCATCATTACACAACTGATAAATAGTAATATAGATCACCCATGATCTTGATTCCACTAAATATGTTGAACCAAATCGAAGCGGAATTGAGGATAAACTTCATTTGGGCGCATCTCAGAATTTCGTGGACTTCATGGGTCGAACCTTGAAATTTTTTTGTTGAATTATCTACCTCTTCATCGACCCAATAGATCAGTATGTTACCTTCATCTTCAACAATCATGTTATGCAAAGTTATACTTTTATGCATAATATCCCTTCACTCTTCCTTATACCACAACTATTAATTTACGATGCATA
>NC_037540.1:37524885-37544527 GCF_001531365.2 Cynara cardunculus var. scolymus | reverse complement strand
AGGAAGCAATATTAAAAAATAAATAAATAAATAAAATAACAAAAAGTAAATGTATATAAGTTCATATTAAAAAAAACCTAATAAAAAACCTTTATTTTTTAAATGCTCTTACAAATAGATATTTTTCTTTTTGTAGCTAAACGATCATTTTTGGTACAATATTTTTTTTTTAGTAACCTGGATATCCAATCCGTTATGCGAGCCGACTAATTTCAGGGCGACTACCTGTTTTGCAGATAGCCCGGAGTCATCGCATTTAAACCTTCGTGGTTACAAGGAGATTTTTATTCCTCCTTGAATTTGAACCTGATACCTTCTAATGCCTTTAATCTTTGCAGCAAAGATCAAACCAATCAAGCACCCTTATATACAATATTATCCTTTGAATGAACAAAAGTGTTATTTAAATTGTACCACAAAATTGAATTATAGGTATGGGATACACATGGAGGTATATGAGATTGGTTGCCGGCTTTGGAAGTTTTATTAATGGCTAGTGTTGCTGTATATATATTTATTTATAATAAAAATAAAAATTAATTATATTAAAAATAATAATAATAATTTTATGTTGATATTTATACTATATTATAAATCATTTGACAAAAACTCTTATAAAATATTTTTTTATACATGAAATATTGTTTATTGATGCATATTACTTAAAATTAAATATTACAAGTAATTTTGCGTAAGTACAACTTATTAAAACTTTATTTTTAAATTTGTGTAACTAACTGCAGATAAACATAATCAAATACAGAATAAAAATTATTTTAAATATAGAAAATCTAAAATATAATTAAGATAATCATTGGGTTATAACAAAATGTTTATTATTATCTTTATAAAAAATAATTTTTTTAAACCAAAAATAAATTACTTTGTTATTAAATATAAATTGAATTAACGTTGGTTCAAGCGGCGGAGTATCAAACTCCTTTTCTGATGATTATGTATCACCGGAATTCTCGGATAAAATGGTTGAAAGGTTCAAAAAGCGTTCATGGGATGATGACAAGTCTTCTGGGAAATCCGTTCCTTTTGATACCGAGAATGTTTTGACCGATAATCAAAACCCGGGTTCAGGTGGAAGCCCGAAGCATCAGGCCCCTTCGGAAGCCCGTCACCAGCAGGCCCATTCTAATAAAAAAGTTGTGTATGGACTTGAATTCTGTGGCAATTGTAGATCTTCTTCCCATAGCTCTCAGCCTTTTTCTGTTGATGTTGTGGCGGATTCAAAGGAGGCGATCGGAAACGCTATCGGAGTTAATTATAATGAGGAGGATGCAATGGGAGCTGAAAGCAGAAGGCAAGGCGTTTCTCTGCGCTGATCTGCTGAGGTTTCCGAATTTTTGGGGAAATTTTTTCTTTTTATGAAGATTCTATCCTTAAATTGTTGTGGCCTAAAAGCCATTGGAAAGTCTGGTGGTATAAAGGAGCTTATGCAAAAGAAGAAGTGTTCTGTGTTGGGTTTACAGGAGACGAAATGTGACGGATTTCTGATGCCTGGTTTGCGTCAATTTGGGGATGTAGGAGCTGTGACTATGTCTTTGTGAGTGCTACTGGACGTTCCGGGGCATTCTTTTATCTTGGGATGAAAGTATTTTCTGTAAAGAGTCAGATTTCAAGGGTGATCATTTATGTGGGGTGGTTGGTTCGTGGCAAAATGTGGACAAAAAAGTGGGTCTAATAAACGTCTATAATCCTCAGGCTCAGTCGCAAAAGGCAAGAGTCTGGGAGGATCTTAGCTCGGTGATTCAAAGTGCTCCAGACGTTATCTGGGTGATTTTGGGGGATTTCAATGCAGTTCGGCATCCTGAAGAAAGAATGGGATCTATTTTCGACTCTAAAGAGGCTTTGTACTTTAATAATTTTATTTCATCTTCTGGGCTTCTTGATATTAGTTTTTGTGGAAGACGCTTCACCCGATTTAGCAAGGATGGTTCAAAGATGAGCAAGCTCGACTGTTTTCTGGTAACTTCTAACTTTTTCTCTATTTGGAAAGATCCTTTCGTACAGGTCTTACATAGATCTATTTCTGATCACTGGCCATTCTTTTGAAAGTTAATGACTTTATTATGGGGCCCAAACCGTTTAGAGTTTTTGACTCTTGGTTGGGTATCGATGATTTTCAAAGAGCGGTTCTTTCGTCTTGGTCTTCAAGCTCTTTCTATGGGGTTGCTGATTTTGTCTTTAAGGAAAAGGTTAAAGCTCTCAAGAATGACTTGAGAATGTGGTAAACAAAAATTTAGCCAATGAATCAAAAAGAAAGGATGAGATTTTTAAAGCTTTGGTTGATTGGGATTCTAAAGTTGAAAAGGGGGGAATTTCTATAACCGATTGCCACAAGAGAGATGATTGGATTTTTGAACTGATGCTTTTGGAATATCGTGAAACGTCGGATCTTAATCAAAAATCACGGTCTAAGTAGGCTTTAGAGGGAGATGAAAATACCAAGTTTTTTCATATTGTTGTTAATCAGCGTTGGAGAAGGAATAAAATTAAAGGAATTTTTTGTAACGGGATTTGGAACTCTGATCCTTTGGTCGTCAAAGATGCTTTCTTACAGCACTTTGCAAATAGATTCAAAGAACCTTGCTCCTCTAGGCCCAAGTTTTTCAGCCCTCTCTTCTCTAAATTATCGTCTAACGATGCCGCTTTTCTGGAATTGCCTTTTTCTGCTTTGGAAATAAAGGAGGTTGTTTGGGCTTGTAATGGGTCGAAAGCTCCGGGGCCTGATGGCTTAAATTTCAATTTTATTAAGAAGTTCTGGTCAGTTATTGGCAGGTATATAGTTGATGCGGTTACTTTCTTTGAAAAATCGGGTAGGTTTACCAGGGGATGCAATGCTTCTTTCATTGCTTTGATTCCTAAAAAAATTGATCCTTTGGACATCGCGGACTTTAGGCCCATCAGTTTACTTGGTTGCATGTATAAAATTATTGCTAAGCTGTTGGCTAATAGATTGGTGAAGGTTATGAACAAACACGTCAGTGGCAATCAATCTGCCTACATACCACCAGGAAGGCAATTGCTGGATGGGTGTTTAATAGCAAATGAAATTGTCAACCACGCCAAAAAGAAGAATATGTAAATGTTTCTTTTCAAAGTGGATTTTGAAAAGGCTTATGATTCGGTAAACTGGAAGTTTCTCTTTCACACCATGCAGCAAATGGGTTTTGGAGAGAAATGGATCAATTGGATGAGTAGTTGTGTAAAATCTGCTTCTACTTCTATTTTGATAAACGGAACGCCTTCTGATGAGTTTTACATGAAAAGGGGTCTAAGACAAGGAGATCCCCTTTCTCCGTTTATTTTTTTGTTTGTGGGGGAAGTCTTACAGATCATGATCAGGACTGCTTGTGATCAGGGGCTGTTCAAGGGCATTCGGCTTGCGAAGTCTAATCGGAATCTTTCACTCCTTCAATTTGCAGACGCTCTAATTTTTGGAAAGTGGTCTCGTAAGAATTTAGTAACTCTTACTAATATTCTTAATTGCTTTCATGACGTTTCAGGTCTGCGCATAAATTTATCTAAATGCAATCTCTTTGGTATTGGAGTTTCGGAAGCGAAGGTTAACAGTATGGCAGTCATGTTAAAGTGTAAAGTCTCCTCCTTTTCTTTCATTTATCTGGGGCTTCTTGTTGGTGATAACATGAAGAAAAAAGTCTCTTGGTCTGTTGTGGAAGATAAATTTCTTAAAAGACTTTCAATTTGGAAGTCTCATTGCTTCTCCATAGGCGGAAGATTTACTCTGATCCAATCGGTGTTATCTTCTCTCCCGTTGTTCTACTTTTCTCTTTTCAAAGCACCGAACTCTGTTTTAAAATCTTTGGAATCTATAAGAAGAAGGTTCTTTTGGGGATTTAAGGAGGAGGAAAAAAAATTACATTGGGTTGCTTGGGAGAAAATTTTAAGCTCTAAGTCAAATGGTGGTTTGGGAATTTTTAGTTTAAAAGCTAAAAATCATGCTTTGCTAGCAAAATGGGTTTGGAGGTTCTTGTCTAGTTCTAATATGATATGGAAGGATGTCATTTCTGAATTTTATGGTGAGGACGGTGGTCTTTTTTCCAACAGACCTTTGATTGGTAATAGTATTTGGGTTTCCATAGTCAACACGTGCAAGAATGTGGAAGTTGCAGGTCAGAACGTTATTCAATCGTTTTCGAAAAAGATTGCTAAAGATTCTTCTTCTTCTTTTTGGAAAGATGCTAGCATCGGTCATGGCTCAAAGTTGAAAGACCTTTATCCTAGACTTTATGCCATGGAAAGAAATAAAAATGCTTCTTTCAAAGAAAGATGGATGTATTTTAATGATTCGTGGAGTGGTGCTTGGGATTGGAGAACAACGATTAGGGGTAGAAGATTAGACGATCTTCAAGCCTTAGAAAGGCATCTCTTTCAAATGGCGTTCAATACTTCAGGTGAGGATGTGTGGTCTTGGAATTGGGACAAGAATGGAATTTTCTCGGTCAACTTCTTGTCTAAGTTAATTCAAGGGAAGGTCAATACAAGCACTGAAAGCAATGATCCATGCTTTTGGAGCCCTTTAATTCCAAAGAAAGTAAACATTTTCATTTGGCGATTCCTTAAAGAGGCTATCCCGGTAAAATTCAATCTTTCAAAAAGGGGTATTTCGTTACAATCTTTGGAGTGCATTCTATGTGGTAAAGGTGTAGAAACAATGGATCATTGTTTCTTTTCTTGTTCGGCGTCAAGCATTCTTTGGAGGAAAATAAGGGCTTGGTGGGATCTCAAAGCCTCGTCTATCATCGGTGTCTGATTTCAAATTTCTAATCAAGCGAGTAGGCTATCATCGCAAGGTTGGAGTGATGTTCTTATCTGTTTGCGTTGTGGCACTTTGGCAACTATGGAAGTGGCGGAATGAAATTTTTCATGCTGAGGATAACGCGATAATTAAGAAGAAAGGTGAAGACCCATTTCCTTGGGTTCAAAATTTATCTAAGCTGTGGATGGGGAATAGGAATCGTAAATTCACTCTTAATTGGGATAGTTGGACCTCTTCTCTTTACCTTGTTTAGTCTCTTGGTTTGTCTTTGGTTTGGTTTTTTGGTTTGGTCTTCGTTTTGGGGATGTCGTTGGTTTTATCTCCTTTTTTTCTTGTTCGTTGTATTGGACTCTTGTATCCGTTTGTGTCTAGCTTCTTGTTGGATCTGTTTTTAATCTATTGGTTGGCTTGGTGAGGGTGATGACCATGTCGAAGCTCTCTCCCTTGTCCTTCCTTTTTGCCTTTCAAAAAAAAGAATTATAATAAAAAAATTGAATTAAAGAAGTTACACCAAAAAAACAAGAACCATTAAATAGTTAATTTGATACTAATATCGATTTATTTTTTTCAAAGTTTTATGCTATCTTCAAATTTATATTTCATTCAAAAACAAAAATATTATCGTTTTCTCAAAACCACATAAAATCGTATTATATCGATAGAGACAAAGAATAAAAGTTAAGCATTAAAATCAAGATTTATTTCGTTGCATTGTACGAGTGCCCTTCTAATTTATAAAGATGATATTAATAAATAATTGCACATCTAACATATCTTAAATATTAATGGTTTTAAAAACTAAATATATTATAATTAATCCAAATATTGTTTTAAAGCGTAAGATATTGAGATAATTACAATGAAAAGTTCGATAACAAATCAATCAATATTCCTAACGAAGAGATGATTTGAATTTTTGACTTATTGCGTTCAGTTAACGAGTTAGATTGGATTGGGATGATTGATTTTGGTTTAAATCTGATCCAACCCAACTATCCCGATCTGTAAATTTTAGATCTTATGGATTGGTAAGGATTTGGACTAAATTATTTCGCTTATTGTGGGTATGGTTGGTTGATTTGGTCTAAACTCAACCCAACTTTCTCGGTTTGTAGATTAAGATTTCACGTATTGGTAAGTATTCGGGTTGAATCATTCAGCTTATTGTGTTGGGTTGGATTGAGGTGTCGGGTTATGTGCACCCCTACTCATGGATGAAAAAGTTCCACCACGTATGCTTCCTAACAACATTGGTGTTGGCACTTTCATAGTTGCTCCTTTTCGAATTTGAACTGTCTGTTCTGTTTTGAACCGAGAAAATAACAAGTGAATTTTAGTAGTATCCGTTTTACTAAATTGGCCACATAAAACAAAGTTTTTTGCAATCTCGTCACGACTTTAGGTTTTACACAAACGGAAATTGAAATCAAGATAAACTTGTTGAAACATTATCAAAACATTGCACCAAAATAAGAAAACTAAAATGCAGGTCAAAAGTAACAGGAGGTCTCAGGTTCAAATCCAATGAGGAATAAAAATCTTCTTATGGCTACAGAGGTTCAAATGCGGTGACTCCGGGCTATCTGCAAAGCAGGTGGTCACCCTGGGATTAGTCGACTCGTATAGCGGGTTGGATATCCAGGTTAATAAAAAAAAACTAAAATGCTATTTTTTCTAGTGAAGAACTATACGGGAATATGTAAGATGAGATGTCAAATAGTAGGAATCGAGTATCTCTGGTAGTTTATTTTTTTTGTATTCCTTTGAATATGAGCGTTCATCTGCTACTTCGTTGCATTGTCCTGTGACATAAATATTTTAAAGAATGTTTTTATCGTATTTATCTGTTTACGTACTTGATTTGAAATCCATGTACAAATATTGTAAATCACAAACTATCTAACATCAATGATAGATGTCCTTTATACATTGTCCCAAACTGATTTATTGTGATGTGATGCAAATGTGACATTTTTAGTTAGAAACATGATAAGTTAACGTATGATGTACGACAGTGAATAAGACACAACAGTGTGATTTATGTGTGAAATATAGGAATTGACTCTCAATCGTTGTAATTCTAATGTGATTATTAAATGCTATAATAACTATTTTAAATGCACACGTCAAGACAACCTTTTAAGTAGGGGTGTACTTCAAATCGCACAAAACGTCGGCATCATACTAAACCGCATGATCTGTAACTTTAGTAGTGTGGTTGTGGTTTGTTGTCAAAATGAACTATGCAGTTCAATTTGCAATACTGAATTTATAAATCTCAAATTAAACTACTGCGCACCACATAATAGTTTTGGAGCATTGTCTGTGCGAGATCTATTTTATAAATTTGATTAAATTCTGTTATGCATGTAGATTAATTACGTTGTACGTATTGAAACTTTTTATCCCATGAACTATCAGACTTTGAATTTGTTTTGAATCTTTTGTTATAAGTATTTTTACGAAACTATAACTTTTACACCTCTCCAAGGAAAGGATGCCTTGAATTTTGGACTTACGGTGTCTGGTTCCATTGGTCGAGTCGGGTTGGGCTAACCTTAATTGTAATCCAACCTAACACTCCAACTCTGTTGGTTTGTAGATTTTAGGCATGGTAAGGCTTCAAATCGAATTATTCATGCTATATTTATGATACGGTTGAATTGAGTTAATTTGTTAGGTTATGCCACCTCTACTTATAATTGAAAAGACCTACCTTCATTAACAACAACGTTAATGTTGGCACTGTCATCATGGTTTTTCATTATCGTCTTTGAACTTTCTGTTTTTTCTTGTACTGAGAAAACAAAAATCCCAATTCAATTTTATTAACTTCGCCACAAAAAACAAAGTTTATTACAAACGAGTTATGTGTTTGAGTTTATGGAAGTGAAATTGAGATAAACGTGTTCAAACAATGTCGAAACATTGCTAAATAGGTAAACTCAAATAGTGATTTTTATGTGGTGAAGCTCTATAATTCTTAGTATGGAACAAAATGGGAAAGTGTTGGAATGTGTAGGACGAGACGTCAAATGGTATGAATTCGACACATATCCACTAATCATTTTAAGATTGATTAGGTTTGTTTTGTTGTTCCTTCGAGAATGAGTGTTCATCTGCTATTTGGTCCCATTGTCCTTTGACATGGAAAGTACGAAGAATAGTTTTAATCATATTTATTTGCTTGGTACTTGATATGAACCTAAGTCACCTATCTGAGGTCAGAAATGGATCGATTCCCCTTTGTATTGTTCCAAACTCATTATTGTGATGTGGTGCAAATGTGTCATCTTTAGTTTGAAGCGTACGATGGTGAATAAGAGATGACGTGATTGGTGTGTGATATCTAGAGGTAGACCCTTGATGTTATATGATCTGTGTGGCACTGTTAAGTTAATGGTCTTAAAATACAAAGTGTACTTTCTTATGGATGAATTCATTATTCCAAAATAAATTAAAACATTTTGTATTTTGGAATTGACATAAAAGAAATGCAATTTTTTTTTATATCTTGGATCATTTTGGGTGGATGTGTTGTACCAAATTGAAAATTGGTTGTTGCATTTAATGGTTTTTTTTTTTTCAGTTCGGTGATTTTTTTTATAAAGTTAAAACTTTTCGTAATTTAATAAATTATATAATTAATTAAAATATATAAACAACTTATTAAGGGTAAGTTGGTTATTTTATTTATTCTGTCTTGTTCAGTTCTGTCTTACCATATGTTGAATAGTTGTTCTGTCGGGTCCTGTTTTATTCTACTATGTCATGTTCTGTTTTATTTTATCTGGATTCCAAATTCACCGTTAAAGCTACGAAATACTTATCGGGTCAAGATTTAAGCATTTTTTTGAAGATCTAGCCTTCTTTATTTGATTCTACGGTTCTTGCTTGGTTTCTAGGGTTTTCACCAAAAGTTAGTTTATGAGTTCAAACGAGAACCCCTGTTATTTGCGAAAACGCGAGACAACTCATTAACCTCATATTGTGAAAACAATAAAAATTAAAATATTTTTTAAATTAAAAACAATTCAAAAAAAATTTGAGAGGCAAAAGGGTAATATTGGAATTCAAAGTGATAAAATTTTAAGAACACGATCACACTAAACCCGATAATCTGGGATAACATAATAGCCTATTATGGTTATCGCTTATTTCAACATGTTTGGTGTGATTTGAGTGTGATATGGGTGTGATAATCATGTGATTATCACACAATTATCACATTATCGCTTATATCAACACGATTTGGTGTGATTTGAGTGTGATATGGGTGTGATAATCATGTGATTATCACACAATTATCACAAAGATTCCGCTCGACTATGGTTAACTTAGGAAATCGACTACATGATTTGTGATATGAATGTGATAATCAACCTCTTCAAGGATTACAGAAACATACAATTTCAAATTGGGATGTTTATCACATGTGATAAGCATCCAAATTCTTCATTACAAAATTACTATTACATTAAACTCAAATCAACATGTATCAATAACTATAAATCGACTAAAAATGTTGACATTCACAATTCAATTTACCTTTATTAACATGTGATAAAAAAAACCCCATATCATTATCGTCCTGACGTAACACAACCGATTTAAAAAAAAAAACTATGAAATATTATTGTTATCATACTATTATTGAACCTTCATCATCAACAACAGAACTATCTTCAGATAATTTCAAATTGGGATGGTTATCACATGTGATAAACATCAAAATTCTCAATTACTAACCTATAGCATTCAAATCCTCCATTCTAGGTCGAAACAAAATCTGGATACTGTGAATAGATGGAAAGAAAAGGATAACAGAAAGTGAAAAGAAAGAAAATGATACAGTGAACAGAAAAGAAAGTGATACAGTGAACGTGATCAATCCCAACCAACTTGAACGTGATCAATCTCAACAAAAAATGATGGGATAATTATAATTAATTAAAATAAAATAAAATAAAAATTATAAAAAAATACTTAATTACATTACTGTCCTTATTAATTTATTTATATTTAATATAATTTAAATTATTGATTAAAAAAGTTTGAGATTAATAGGTTGTTCTGAATAAGGATTGTAAGTTGAGGGGTTTGTTGGGTTAATATGCTTAAATTATTTTTAAAACCCCACCACCTCTTGTATTTGCTTATACTTGTTATTAGAGATAATTGTTTTATCTTACTGGGTTTGCAAAGAAAAGGAAAAAAAATGGGTAAAAGGTTTATGGGTGTAGTTTGAGCCGAAGCAAAAAAGAACGAAGGGAAGAATAGAAGAGGAAGTTGATTTTGCGGTTTTAAGCTGAATTCTTGTTGTTGTTTATCATCAATCTCATTGTGATTATAAGATGAGTTTTATGTTATAAAACCTTCCATTTACAGTGCTGAAGTAGAACCGTATGGTTCTTCATATGGGGAAGTTTTGAAAACTGAGTTTATGTTATTATCAGCATAATTTTATATTTTGATATGTTAATATCAAATGATTGGAATAAGGGTGACATAATCAGGAATGTGTATTTTGGTTATAAGGGGAATGGCATAATCAGGAGATGTGTATTTTGGATATAAGGGTGACATAATCACGAGAAGTGTATTTTGGATATAAGGGTGGCATAAGTAGTAGAGGTGTATCATGGTTATAAGGGTGGCAAAATCAAACAAGTGTGAAAACTAGATTTTTATCATATGTTATTGTTTTTGCATCCTTATGATGTGATGGCTTGAAGTTGTCGCATTTGTGTAATGCAATAACTTGGGTTATCGCATCCTATTGATGCGATGAGTAGTTTTTATCGTATCCATGTGATGCGACAAGTTGACTTATCGCATTCTACTGATGCGACAAGTTGGATTTATCACACCAGTGTGACACAATGAGATGGGGTTTTTGCACCAGTGTGTTGCGAGGAAATGGGGTTGTCTCACCCATGTGATGCGAGAAATTTATTATTTACTTATATGATGTGATGAGTTTTTGTTTAATGCGATAAATGAGTCATTTGGTTAATTAATGCGATAATTTGGTGATGTCTCATCTTATAGATGCAACAAAAGAGGTTTGTTCGTTAAAACAATGTTTATTTGTCATTTATACAAATATGAGTTTTATAAAAGTGTTTTGGTGAATTTTCACCTTGTAATAGCAATCAAAGGGATTTCTCACTAGACCTCAAAGTCTAACCCTCATTTTGGTCTTTTAAAATATGCATTACAGGTCGGGGACAATATGATGATAAAGGGAAGAGGAAATTATAAAGATTGTATGATTGTTTTTTGGGATGATGTGTTATCTTTTGTACTTAAAACACTTGTTATATATACAAGTTTTATACTAAGATAATATGGAAAAATTTAGTAGCTACTTTTGTGACATAGCTTTTGTATATAGTAAGACCAAATGTGTAAATTATATTTCTTGATATATGAAATATATGGTTATATGCAAATGTGATCCTGGGGTGTTACACACACACCCTCATACGTCGATTTCATTGTTTAATCTTATGAGGAAAAAAAATCATGAAATTGTTTAATCTTGTGAAATTATTTTATATAATACTTTTTTTGATGAATTTGTTTCATATATGGTTATGAAATTGTTTCATATAATACTTTTTTTGATGAATTTGTTTCATATATGGTTATGAAATTGTTTCATATAATATTTAATGAAATTTTAATGAAACTGTTTCATGTATTTCTCTAAAATTAAAATAATGAAAATGATAATATCCATGATTAACACCCTCCACAATAAAAATGGTTAAGCAACCTCTCATAATTACAAAAAAATGAACAAAATGAAAAATTATGATTGGTTTGGGGTTTTCACGGTTTTTACAAATTGAGTGGTTTTTATTTGAACGCTCTCCTATATATGTATGTTTATATATATATAATGATGAAACTTGACTTTCTTACATATTTATAAACTTATTGCATGATTATTCCAAAAACTTTATGCAAAAATGATCATTTTGGGATTTTGAACTAAAATAGTAAATAGAGCATCATTGGGTAAATCTTTGGGGTTTTTTTTTGGTTTTGTTTCATAATATTAATGGGTTTTCATCCCTTGAGCATATTGACTTCGTTATAAACTCATTCACCCATTTATCGCAGAAGTAGATTGGCATAAATGAAGAGTCACATTACACTTGGGTGTTTTAAATATATCTATATAACCTTACCTTATAATACTTACGAGTAACTTGTATATAGATGTGAGAAGAAAAGGTTGTTGTGAATGTCTATGAAATGCCTTTGTTCATAATTTGGGGGATCATGCACTTTCCTTATACGGTTAAATTTTCAAGCTTGATGTTGTGGTGCTATAACCCTTATGCATGAGGGTTATAGATTTAGTGTTATCAAGTAGGTCAAGGTTACACCGATCTTGGATACTAGCAAGTAGACATGAAAGCAGAATGAGAGCTTTAAGGTGAGACTTGAGTAGTTAATGGGCAGACATTAAAATTCATTAACTTTGAGATGGAACTTTTGTAAGTAGGCATTAAAGGAAATTGAATGCTTAAGGTGATACCATAAATCCATAGATAATGAAGTGTAATCCTAATAAACTTTGATATGTGGTAATACTTTTGTGTTCGTACCACATCCAATGGAAACGGGTATCCCCCGTCATTGAAAGATGTTATGTGTATAACTTGTAAGGTTTGAACATGGGACTATTCCTTTACGTGTAAACGTACCATTTCCAGGTAATATCATTTGGTCTACACTTTTCTATATCTTTAGGTTATCATTTCAATTATAACTGTTTGGACTCACTAGGCGTAAGCCTAACACTTTTCTTAAAATGCCATGTATAACAGGTCCCTTTAGCAGCGGATCTAAAGCGGTTAAAGATGTGACGTTGGTGCTACCTAGACGCATCAGGGGAACATCTTTTTTTGGGACGGCTTGTGAGACAAGTTGGAATTTTGAACATTAGTAATACCTTATTGTAATCTAGTTCAATCTAGAATTAGATTAGTAGGTTATTAACTTTATTTCTGTTGTTTGTTGATATCGATTACCTTTACTTTCCCTCTTACAGATTTAAGCATCTCAATTCTTGGTGAAGTTGTATTTTTGAATGATTTTAGGGTGTTACAGGTGATATTTGGAATCGATCCCTAGACATCCTGATCCCACTCATATTGCAAGGAGGTACACCTCCTTACTTGAAATCGATAAAATGTTGTTTATTTGTTATTTATACAAATGTGATTTTATAAAAGTGTTTTGGTGATTTTCACTATGTAATATCAGAGATTTTTCACTAGACCTCATAGTCTAACCTTCATTTTGGTGCTTCAAAATGTGCACCCAAAGGCACGTGTCATTGACTAAGCCCTCACTTATGATGAGTTCTGCCGCCAGCCACACAACAAAGCGGATGATAAGGGGAAGAAGAAATTATGAAGAATTTATGATTGCTTGCATGTGGATTTTTGGGATGATGTGATATTGTTGTACCTGAATACTTGTTATAGTTACAAGTTTTGTACTGGGATTATGTGGAAAATTTTGATAGCTACTTTGTAATATAGCTTTTGTATATATTGAGACCAAATATATAAAGTATTTCATGATATATAAAATATATGTTTATATATAAATATGATCTTAAGGTGTTATACAAATATTATTTAAAAAGTATGTATGTATATTTATTATTGATATAATATCTTTAACATGTGTGTAAAACAAATGACCCCCTAATATATATCTCATACTAATACTAAGACTAAGACTATATGAGTAATACAAGTAACAACTAACCACCAAAGATATCTAACACTTGATTTTGGCCTAAGTTGACCATTTCCACATGCACCTAAAATGAATTACTCATTTAATTGATTCATTGTTGAATAGTTTGGTCAAACTTTTGACTATCTATTCAAGTCACACTCAATATAATAGCTTCTCTTTTACGACCTTTTGTTTAATATTCTTTTAATCTAGGTATATATGTTATAAATTAGAATAAACTATAAATTTGTCTTTTATGGTTTGTTAAAAATAACATTTTTGATTTCTACGGTTTTAAAATTATAAAATGGTCATTATAGTTTCTAAAAACGTTTAGATTTGATAAGAGACGAGAAAATCGATAAAAGGGTGAAAAGGTATCTTTAACGACATTTATTTGCGGCTTTTAGGGTGAGAAATCAAATCCAGACCTTTTTACAAACTATGATAGTCATCTTGTAATTCCAAAGCTGTAGGGACGAAAAGAGTTATTTCCAATCTCCGTCCAAAAAATTGGTGCAATTCTATTTTAGTTTATTTCAAAATAATGTTTCATTTTAAAAGTTAGTGTATATTTTCCAATTCTATTTCTAAGGTTCTAATTGATTTGCAGAAATGAAAAGGATTTGGGGAATTTGGAATTCAGATCATGTGTTTAGTTTGCGGAATTGCTCGGATTTCTTTGAAATCCCTCAAATATATGATTTTGAAATCTCATATATGTGATGGGATTCCGAGAGATTTGTATATAATAATGTTTTGAAATATGTTAAAGACGTTTGTTTTCCAATAATCAATTAATAATAAGGTAATTTAGTTATCAAATTAATTCGTTTCCAATCACATACAAATTCCAACCCGATCCCACCAGTCGGCTACAGGAATGAATGGCATGGGTTTTGTTTGATGAGTAAACTACGTTTTTCGTTCCTATGGTTAGTTGATAATTGTTATCTTCATCCTTGTATTTTCATAATTACAGGTTTTGCATCTATGATTTATAATTCATTGTTTTTCCGTCCCTATACTTAACGATAAACCATTGTCAAAGTTATGTTCGGAAACGAAAAAAACAAAATCACAGGGACAAAAATCATAATTTCAAAAATACAGGGACTAAAGTTGTAGTTGTTAACAAACCAAAGGTACGAAAATGGTAGCGTACTCTTGTTTGAACCGTTGGTCGCCTCCCAAGTTTTACTTGAAGAAAAAACTAATAATCAAAATTGGAGGCACGGCCACGCGTCACAACATCAATACATAACCCCCACCAAAAAGTAAACAATCCATCCTCCATTAACAAGATCAAGAGAGAGAAAGAGAAGGTAAAACAAAACGATGGCGTATAATGGTAACGTATTGAGCTACAGATCGCCGTCGTCTGCAGCGGCCGCGTCTCCGCCGGAGAGATCGATTCTTTTGCGATTCATTAGCCGGAGACGAACATGTATTCTCCTGATTCTCTTATTGTGTGCAATCCTCTTATCATCATGGAATCTCCTTAACTCCGTACTATCGTGGTACGCCTCCGCCGTTGCGACCTCGTCGTCGTCGTCATCATTTTGGTGGCCTTCGATCTACGCTTCGGTGGCGGTAGGTGTGATCTTCGGAGTTCTGTCTATGGCGGCCGCTTTGGCCATGGCGATGCCGGCTATCATGGTGATTTGGATCTCGGTTTTGGTTTTGTTGAGTTTCGCCGGAAAGCCGAGGGAGTCGGTGGTGGTGGAAGGGAAGAAATTGACGGTGGAGATGAGCCGGACGGTGGGTATGGTGGTGATTAAAGAAGGGAATCTAGTGGCCGCTGTGTGTGCCATTTTAGGCTACTTTTTACTTTTTAGATAAACAGGGGTAAAATAGGGATTGTAAAAAGAATCATATTCCTTCATTTTTAAATGTAAATATTAATTTTTGATATTATTTCATTAGTTAAAAGATGCGTTATTTTGATAACTCTGGGTATTTTGGTCAATTTACATACATCTCGATTAGTTTATTATACACTTAAAGTTAACGCTTTGCAAACCTTTTTGGTAATTTGAGTATACAGACGTCAACTGATGACTTTTAAGAAACAAACCGACCAATTGAGTTGTAATTGGATATTCTCTAAAGTCAAAAGTCTTCCGAGTCTAAATCAATTTTTTAAAATTATAATACAACTTTTTTATGTAACAAGCGTGAGCCATATATTTATTGTGAAGCGAATATGCATCATTTTCCATCTTTATGAACTTTAATGTTGCATGCACAACTACGAGACCGTCATCGTCTTTGTACAATACAGCTTTATGATTCTGTAGCTCAATACATTATCATTATACGGGTTGGACGGGTATGTCCAATTGGACCTGTAACTAAAATAACCTTAAGCCTTGTTTTTTTTTTTTTTTCATTTTCAGCTCTTAATTATTACTTATGTGTGTTTTGTTTAGACGTTTTGTGATTCGGATTGTTTGTTTATTATTATTTTCAGAGTCTCTTATCACTTAATATAGTCTGAATAAATAAAAGGTAAAGTAATATCTTAATTTTTTTTATTTTCCTTTTTCTTTAATTCTCTTTGGCTATTACTTCTTTCTTCACTAGGGACGTCACCGTCCTTTCATCAACCATGTAAAATGCACGTCCCTACCCCCCCCCCATCTCTCTCTCTCTCTCTCTCTCTCTCTCTATATATATATATATATATATATATATAGAGGCCTAATCAAATAAAAAATTAGATAGTTTGTGGTAACTGTGAAGTCCAATATGAGTCAATCATTTTAGATAATTAATGTTATTTACTAAAATAAACCAAAGGGTAAATTAATAAATTGTGTTGATTATTCAACTTACTTAATTAGTTTAATTTTCCAATTTACTTAATTAGTTCAATTATTTTAATATATGTATATATATACATACACACACAGAGGGACCAAATCCGATGGCCTTCTCCAGCACCCACCACCACTCCAGTGACCTCCTTCGGGCATCTTGTCTGACCAAGATGCCATATCCGATGATCAACCACTAAACACCCACCTACGACAGTGGTACCACAGTGGTACCACAGCTGGTACCACAGTTGGTATCAAAGTGGTTTTAAAGTTTACCTGGTGTGTTTTGGGTATCACATTCTATATATTTTGGGTATCACATTGTGTATCTTGTTGTATTTTGGATATCACATGGTCTTCATTGGAGACCGGAGGTAGGAGAGAGAGAGAGGGGGGAGAGATAAAAATTTTAAAATACCTAAAATGCCTTTTAATTATGATTTTAAGTCAAATTACCAAAAATATTAGTTTCCTAATTTATGCATTAATTTGTGGTTAAGATTGGATCTCACAGTTATCATAAACTAATCAGTTCTTTCTTGAATAGACCCCTATATATATATATATAATTTTTGTACGTATAGGTTAGCTTAGAAGATTAATGTGAAACAAGAACTTCTATCGGTGATCTTTCTATCAAAAGTATCGATCTTTTCGTAGACAAACTCACCGGTGGCATTCCCGCATCGGAAATCTGAAAGGTATCAAAAAAAGGTTCTGACTGTGTTTCATCTGTTGAGCAATTATTGAGATTAATTTCAGCAATGGAAATATTACGAAAATCAAGAGAATTTTGCAAAATGTTTGCACTTGATTTTTTTTTAAAGTATTAATTAAGATTTCAGACTTCAGACGTTTGTCAGTTTACAAAAACAAACAATCTTATGGATTCAAATTTCAGATTTCAGCATCATCTCTTATTAATCAGAAGTGAAATAAGACTTCAGACTTCGACACCTCTTAAAAAACAAACGTCACCTTAATTCTTTCGGTACGATGTAAAGCATGTTCATTATAAGATTACGAAATGAATCAATACATTATTATTAACGGGCCCCACGGGCATGTCCAATTGTATTTTTCATCATTTCAACTCTAATATCCGCACATAGGAGGGGTGCAAATCTTTGACCAATTTTGGAAAACTCTCTAAAGATGATTGTTTAAAAAATAAATTTTATTTTTTATTCTTTCTATTTTAGAGAATATGTTAAAAGATACTTTTACCCAAACAGCAGCGGACCAAAAAACTTGCCAACGGAAAGTAAATTTACACATTGATTGTAATCTATATTTATTTTCTTAAAATTATTTAATTTATAATTTTAAGCATGTTAACGATGTAATATTGAGAAGCTCGAGTGAGATGACCGTATAATTAGATAACTTTGTGTAGGTCAACTTGCATACACCTCAACTGATTATATAAGACCTTAATGGTTTTAAAACTCTATGAATGATTTTGTATCATGAATCTCTCTTAACCATTAAGAACCCTAATTTCATTGTATACAATTACCAAACAATTATATTTCATTTTGCACTATATCATGAGAGTCTCTTAATTATTCTGACCACTTAATCATTATGTACCAAACCATTCAGCAATTGCCAAACAACCCCTTAAGTGAAATATTTTTTAATTTTATTAAAAAAATTGTATAACATATATATATTTTAAATAAATTAAAACCGGAGACTAATTTGGAAACATTGACTTTGACTTTATTTGACCCCTTGATTCTTGCATGATTAACGTCGCATATCTAGGAAGATTTGTTCGGTGACTAATTCATAATTATTTTATCAACATGTATTATTCTAAATCAACTACTTATCATTTTCCTTTTGAATACTTCTTCATTATTTTTGTCATATGCGTTACGTTTTTTATATTTTCAAAGTTTTGACTCCGATATAAAAAAAAGATCGTACTTGTCATTATTTTAAACAACTGTAGTCAAAGTTAAAGTTAAATATAAAATACAACTATTGTTACTAAATCAAGTTTAATGACAATTAAGGAGATTTTTAGAATTGCTTATAAAAACAACTTATTAACTTATTACAGTGTGACACCGGTAATAATCACTTTTGAGTGTTCGGATAAACAACTTATACCGGTGTCAAACCGGTAATTAGAAGTTTTTGAAAAAGTTAAACTCTTCTGACTTCTAATAAGTTGATAAGTGTTTTTGTAGAAAAACATAAGTCGTTTCAAATAAGCAATCCCAAACACCCCTTAAGAACGAAATATAGAATTAAGCATGTGATTGAGTCGAAAAACTCCATTGTGTTATTACTTGTAGGTGGGTATATATTCACATCTTGAGAGAATTATAACCTATAAAACAAAATCGTAACTTACGAGATATTTAGTCAAGTGTTTATGAGAGAATGTTCAATTAGTGTAGGGATTGATTGTAAGTATATTTATCATACCTCCGCAAGATGGACGATCAAATAGTGAAACTAATCTTAGACATGAGTTCCTGAACTTGTTATTGCAAGAAGTTTAGTAAAGAGCATTAACTAGTTGATCATTGTCATAAATGTATGAAACCCGTAGCTTTCAACTTTGGACATTCTCATGAACAAAATGATATTCAAGAGCTTGGTGCTTCATTTTTTAGTGAAACTTAGGATCAGCGGCAACATATGTAGCTCCCTTGTTATCATAATATATTACTAGTGTTGTGATAGGTAGATGACCTAGCTCATGAAGTAAGTTTTAAACCCATAATACTTATGTCGTAGTTGCAGCAACAGCTTGATATTCAGCTTCTGCCGACGAACAAGCAAGAGTGTGTTGCTTACGTGAATTCCAAGAAATAGGATTTCGACCCAAGTAACCAATATACTCGGTCGTTGAAATGTAGTTATTTTTAACACCGGCCTAGGAAGCATCTATAAAGGCATGGAGAGTAGTGGGCGGATCATGACATAGTAGTAGACCTTGTGTAGATATGCCTATTAGGTAGTGTAAGAGTCGTTTGAGAGTTGCCCAATATTCTTCAGTTGGCTTATGCATGTATTGATATAACATGTTCACAACAAAAGAAACATCTAGTCTGGTCAGAGATTAGTATTATAGACTTACCATAATTTCCCTGTACATGGGTCACATAATTTATAAGTTCTTCTTCTCAAAGAATTTTAGAGTTTGTGTTTCCTGTATTTATTTTTTTCTAAGTGTGTGCCATCATCAAATAGGGGGAGATTGTTGGGTCACCTATTGATTTGGTGATGACCCACTGAT
>NC_037540.1:37523297-37524785 GCF_001531365.2 Cynara cardunculus var. scolymus | reverse complement strand
CCACCTATAAATACCTTTCTTCTACCTCAATTTCCTCTTTACGCTTCCTTAAACCTGCAAATAGCATTTGACGAACGATTCTACCTGCAACTTCCTAAGCAATGGCCTCCTCCGCCTCCTACGAGTCAAACAACAACGACAGTCGCGTTCAATCCATCGGCGCCGATAGCTGCACAATCATTTTCCTTCCAATGAAGCCCAACAACCACGCCATTAAACTGAGAAACACCCTATTCGATGATAGGTTTGATGTCATGATCGAGTTCTTCAAGAACTGCATTCTTCTACCAGTACTGACCATCGCTGACACCGGCGTACCACTAAAGTACGTCCAACAGTACTGGAAAACCTGTGAATTCCACCCCGACAGCCATAGAATAATGGGGGACATGGATGCCCCAAACGACATGATCTGCTCGCTCAAAATTTCACGGGCTAAAGTATCTCAAGTTTTGTGCATTCCCACTCATCGGGAGCTTGGCATTGACGAATATAACGAACCACCCACCACCTCCGACATTCTATGCTTCATTAAGATGCTAGGTTACAATCGTGACCTACGCAATGCCTCTGACTTCAAACAAAAATTCCTACTGCCAATGAGGAATATGTTCTTTAAATATTGAACAGGGACCTCACATGCAAGCTAGGGTCATTGGACCAAGGAAACATCATGTTGATCGCAGATCTCTCAATAACACTAATAATCTAGTTATGAATAACCAAACTATAATGATTTTACGAAGAAAATTATGAAGTCTCAAAGATAAAATAAGAACATTCAAGAACGACTTTGAGCTTCGAAGGTTTTACTTTATTAATAATAAAATGTAAACGTAAAGAGTAAAAGCCTCTATCACACTCTCACTTTTTACAATAGCCCTAATCATCTATTTATACTAGTTGGCTAATACTAAGATAACTATGTATTGCTACTTTCTAGCAAATAGTCTAGCTAACAGATAAAGTTTATCTTTTACATGGATAAGCATTATTAACAAGATAAACTATAATTCCARCTGTTGATTTGTCATCTTCAGCTGTCATTATCAATGTGATGAATTCATCCTTATCTTCAAATCTTCATTGCATGCTTGGATGACTACTTAGAAAATCTTCTAAGTGTTTGTCTGTCCAGAGCATCGATGAGAACACATCGTCCATTGGTCCTCTGGTTGAACTTCGTCCATCGATCCTCTGGTCGGTCTTTCCATCGATCTTCTAGTTGAACTTCGTCCATCGGTTCTCTGGTTGTTCTTTCCATCGATCCAATGGTCTAACTTCGTTCATCGGTTCTCTGGTTGTTCTTTTCATCGATCCAATGGTCGAATCCAGACTTGGTCGTTTCTGCCTTGATGTCTTCATTGGTCTTCTAGTTCTTCATCACTTGTTTGTTTTTCATTACTTTTTACATTTTGCATTGTGGGGTTTAACAATCTCCCTCTAAGTAATGAAATAACAAAGTCTAATCTATACACATATGAAGAA
>NC_037540.1:37516762-37523197 GCF_001531365.2 Cynara cardunculus var. scolymus | reverse complement strand
TATTGTAAACATTTTCAATCAATTGAAAATCATTTGAAGCTTCTCTCTCGTGTTCTTCATTCATCAACTGTGTTCTTCATTGATTATTACTCTGCTTGTTYTKRTTBCTTCCGCTGCACTAATACTGTCAAATAGATCATCCAGAGTAAGTGATTAATATYCAAAACTGAGTTAATCGATCCTATCAATAACCGTCTTGGTTCGTTGATTGAGGACTCTGTATGCCTTGGATTTTGTTGAATAGCCAAGGAACTTGCCTTCATCTGCCTTCTTATCGAACTTGCCAAGTTGATCTCTATCATTTAATATGAAGCATCTGCAACCAAAGACATGAAAAAATTTGACATTAGGCTTTCTTTGATTTATTAGTTCGTAAGGCGTCTTCATGTGTCTCTTAACCACCGTTGCTCTGTTTTGAATAAACCAGGAAGTAGAGATTGCCTCTGCCCAAAAATGGGTTGGAAGACCAGAGCTGGCTAGCATGGTGCGTGCAGCTTCGACCAAAGTTCTATTCTTTCTTTCTACGACACCATTTTGTTGTGGTGTCCTCGCTGCAGAGAAGTTTTGAGTTATTCCTTCTGTGTCCAAGTATGCATTAATCTAGGCGTTTTTGAACTCTGTTCCATTATCACTTCTCAGTTTCTGAATTTTGCTTTGTAGATGTATTTGAATCTTGGTCATTAATTTGATTAGCAGCTCTGGTACATCTGATTTCTACCTTATAAACTCAATCCAAGTATATCGAGAGTATTCATCAATTAAGACTAAGATATACTTCTTACTAGACAAGCTTTGCACAGAGATTGGACCACAAAGATCCACATGAAGCATGTGCAGAGGTCTGATGCAGGACACATCTATCTTAGATTTATGGGATGCTCTTTTGAGCTTTCCCATTTCACACGCAGAGCAGAGATGGTCCTTTTCGAACTTTATGGCAGGAAGTCCGTCAACCAATTTATGCTTTACAAGCTTTTCTAAATTTTGGAAATTGAGATGCGATAGCTTGTGGCGCCAGAGCCAAGCTTCTTCATTCTTGCGAGACATGAGACAGAGAGTCTCTAAGTTGTCTCTTGGTGAGAAGTTCATGAGATACATATTGCCTTTTCTCTTAGCTCTTAGCAACTCCTGACCTGATTCTGACATAATGGAGCAAGCTTCCTTTKGGAACTTGACATTGTAGCCAGAATCACACAGTTGACTTATGCTCAAAAGATTATGTTTAAACCCAGAGACATAAGCAACCTTGGAGACAGAAACCTTACCTTGTAGTAGATCCCCTTATCCCTTTATTTCTCCTTGTTTATTATCCCCAAATGTTACTTTTCCTCCAATTTTCTCTCTATACGAGGAGAGCAACCTCTTATTGCCAGTCATGTGTCTTGAGCATCCGGAGTCAAGATACCAAATGTCCACATTCGGCTTCTGCAAAACAAAATATAAGGATTTAGGTACCCATTTCATAATGGGTCCTCGATGATTAGGGACAGAAGGTTTCTGTTTAAGCTTGGAAAAAGGCTTCGTCTTTTGACCTGAATTAACAGATTTGGCTTTAGGAGCCTTCTTTCTTTTCTGGGTCTTTTTTTATTTAAACTTTGATGACCCAGAGAGTAGACAGTTAGAGTCAGAGAAGTGCTGTTTTAATTTCAGCAATAGAGAAACACATTCACAATTTTGAAAATATTTTGAATGACAAAATGATTTATTAGCTTCAAGGAATAAATTATTACAATCATTCCTAGCATTGGTAGTTCTAGCAAACTTTCCATCTAGATCTGATTGTTTTAACACAGAATGAGTCTTCTCTGATTTCTTCTTTTCTACTCCTTTGGCCTTCAGAGGCCTCTCTAAAACAGAGGAATTAATGTTATAGCAAAAAGCGGATTTTTCCTTCTATTCCGGAGCGAATTTAATTGGCTTAGATTTGGAATTTGAGCCCTTTGAAGCAGAAGAAACTGACTTTGCACTCTTTACCCTGTACTCAAACTTGGGAGCGGATTTAGCATTTGGCGACATGCTTGCATGATCAGAACCAAGGAGAATCTTTTTCTCAATAGTGGGTTTTGCAACCTCTGGTTCTTTGGCAGAGACCTCTGTCTTAACTTGCTCTTCAAACGAGTTCACCTCTGATTTAGAGTCAAAGTCAAGAAAATCCTTGTGTGAATGTCGAGAAACAGAGGTATCATTAAGAACTTGAGGTTCTCGTATGCATGAGCCACAAGCTTTGTCCGTCTTTTATTTTAATGAACATTCAAAAGTATCCAAGGAGTTACACTCAGAAGAATCTGCATGACCTTTAGGAGGATAGTTCAAGGCCTCAAGCAAGTCTTGCTCGAAGACCTGTCTTATCGATTCTGTAAAGCCATTCATCTATTTCAAATCCAGAGTATTAAGAAAATCACCTGTGGACAGCTTTTAGCTCTACAAAAAGAGGAGGGGGGAGACAGCTTTCGGTACGAGAAGGCGGATATTTATCAGAAAAATGGGGTGTTACCCAAACTTCCTATCGGAATGGAATTTGATGCGCCGGGTTTGGTTGGTTGCCCGACTTCCAATTCTTATACCCACTTTTAAAGGTAAGATATCGACCTTTCGTAGACTCGACAAGTCGCTCCGCTTATAAAATATAATGAAGCAAGCTAGCGACTCTCCTAGTAGCGAAGGAAAGGGGCATTGGCCCCGTATCATTGAGGTCCTCGAGAATTCGGAAAATGATTTTCAAGACTACGAGACTAAGAGTTGGGACTAGGTCTTCCCATTCATTCCCATCCTTCTTCTCCCTAAGAATTGAACGAACCAAGTTCGCAATCAATGAATTCTTTTATTTGAAAAGCTCATTTCCTAATCCTCTGCTGTTGGTCCCGGCAAACACAGAGTTAAGTCCAAATCGAGTTGGGCATTTGAGGAACCCTCCCGGGAGCGGATTCCCCACCGGSGGGGGGGGGGGAGGAGACGGCCATCTCAAGGCACATCACGACCTACAGGCAACACCGGCGAGACCTGGGAAGGCAACACTACACTAGGGAGATTCGTGCTCCTCCCTGAAAAGCATTCTCAACTCGAAGGGGCTGAAGTTCGACGCAGATCTTTTTGGTTGTTAAGTTATAGCAGCACTCAGCTTTGATTTCATCTGGTTCAGGTTTGACAACCTCACTTTCAGTTTTAAGATGTTCAAGATTTGTAGAGCCAAAACAAAAAATCTCATTTGACTTTTGTATGCATTTTAGATCAACTTGTGGAACACATTTTGAAGAGTAAGAGATGTTTTTGAATTTCAATTTTGGAGTTCTGGCTCCGTTTTCAAGCTTACATCTTTTAAACGGTGAGGCTGTATACAAAATAGGAAAATCTGGTTTCTGTTTTCGCCCAACCTAAACACGGATTCAAGAGTGTTTTTCCTTTTCCAGGTGAGATCTAGGTCTATATAACCTATCACTGTTTTATCTTGTTGAGTGTTAACTTTTTCATACACCTGCTGAGCATCTTGATATTTTTTAATCAATAGCTCTTTTCTTTGTAAGCTTTGGTGTAGGATCCCCCTTTCCTTTTGAAAATAGTCTTTTAGGGCTTCAGAGTTTATTTTGTCTCTTTCTTTTTCTATTAGCTTTGTATTCTTTTTCTTTATAGCCACTTTTAATTATAAGCACTTTGTTTAAGACTTGTTTCAGTGGATTGTTTTGTTTGTAAAAGATTTTCATTTTCCACTGATAACTCTTGTTTTTCTACAGTTAGTAGTTCTGTCTCTCGTTCAAAGAATAGTTTTTCCTTTTCCAAGGATTTTCGTTTAGATTTTTCGAGAGAGAGCTTTTGCTGTAGATTAACAAAATCGTTTGTCAAAGCAGAGATGCTCTCTTCCAGGTCATAATGAGAGTAACCAGAGATAGAACATACCTAGGAGTCGGAGTCAGATCCGGACTCATTTTCAATAGCCATTCCACAGAAGTTAGGTTGATCTTCTTCATCAGATGAGGAGTCAGAGACCCAATTCTCTTGTTCTGCCATGAGACTCCTTTGTGATCGATTATACTTGTACTTATTTTTGTAGTACAATTCATCTTTCACAAGAGGACCTCTGCACTCTTTGGAGAAGTGCCCCATCTTTCCACATCTGAAGCATCGTACGCCTTGATTCTTCTGTTCCGACTGCTCTTCTTCCTTCTTGTTGGGAAAAGAAGAAGGGTTCCTTCTATCAAAGGACTTCCCTCTGCTTCGGTCGTTTTGTCTTCCTCTTTTGTCGAAGACTTTCTTTCCAAATTTTCTTTGGAATTCCTTGGTGATCAGGGCCAAGGATTTTGCAAAGGCGTTGATATCGTCGTCTTCAGAACTAGATGCTATGTCTGTATCATCATCACTTTCCAGAATAAGAGCCTTCTTTCCTTTCTTCTTTTCTTCTCTGTGTCCCTGTTCTCTGTGTGGCTGGCATGTTCCTGTCTTTTTTGAATCAGAGCCAGAGGTCCACCCAAAGCGACCTTCGCCTTCTGCACTTCTTGTTCTTGTGCTTGCAGCGTTCCATATACATCATGCAGAGTCCATTCCTCCAGATTCTGATTTGCTTGGAGGGACATCGTCAGATTTCCCCATTCAAAGTTCAATCTTTTCAAGAAGAGCATGTTGTTCTTCTTTTGTGTTCTGATCACGTCACACTTGCGATATTTGTTGATCAGAGTGTTGAATCAATGATAAGTCTGTTCTAAAGACTCATCAGGGAGTGCCTGGAAGCTGTTGTACTCATTGAGGCACTGGGCACGACGATTCTTCTTCATCTTGATGCCCCCTTCCAACTGGTTGGGCAGTTGATCCCACAAATCCTTCGTCGAGTCGCACGCATCCAATGACTTAAAGATTTCATTTGGAAGTGCCATGATCAAAAGTCGTTTGACCTTTTGATTCACTTCTACTCTTCGCTTATATTCATCGTTCCAGTCACGACGAAGTTTGGGAACTCGTCTGGCAGGTACCTCAACTGTATCACCAGTAGCAGGAATCCTAGGGATGACGGTAGTAGGAACGTATGGGCCATTTAAGATTGACTCAAACAATTCTAAGTCTAAGCCCTCATAGAAGTTGATCATTCGAATCTTCCATTGGGGATATTCTTCCCTAATGAGAGTCGGAGGTTTTGTTAAGGAGCCGGCACTATACATGGAGTTCCATGATTGAGAAGACGACATTTTTGAATTGAAATTTCTCAGAAAAGAATTTTGACAAGGAAGATCGACTGTCAAACGATTTTCAGATAACTTAAAAGCAAATGTTTCTAAGATTTAAAAATATGAATGAAAGATCTTTAAAAAGGAATAATCAAAATAAAATTAAGAGTTTAATCCTATCGGATATCGATCGACTAATCAATTGATGTGATTAGTTGGCTCTGATACCAATTGTTGGACCCAGAGACTCTAAATTTGCAGAAATATTGTTTGCTTAAAATAATACTTAAGAACAACAGGTATTTCTATTGATTAAACTAGATATTCAAAGGGAAACATAAAGCAGTTAAAACAACTCTTTGAATAACCAAATGCTTTTATCTATAAATGATGAACAATTGAAGAACAAATGTAATCTCACAAGAGTTCGCGTATAGTTTAAGTCGACTCCTTCAGGTCATTTGAACCTGAGGCGGAGGCTTCCTTTTATACACTTGTGTCTAACTAACTATGCTATAAATTAGGCATGAAACTCTGAGCTGACTAGTCTGCATCCTTATCTTTTGACTTCCTTGAATAGTGGAGCAGACTTGGTCAAGCCGCCTTTAAGTTGTTAGACGCTTGCGAGAATGTCTGGGTTAACGCGCGCTTTTCGTGAAGGTGGTAACCAGATGCTCTGCATGAACATACAGAAGCTCTGCATGTACTATGCAGAGGCTCTGCATATGCAGAAGCTCTGCATGTACTATGCAGAGGCTCTGGGTCTTGGAGTTGTTGCTTGGAGTCAAGTGCTTATGCTTTTTAGCGCACAAGACTTGAACGATCACAGAGATAGAACGTAGACTCTGTATAGCGGAACCTTTACTCTAAGTAAGAGCTCTGGTCCTTTATCATTTGCATGAGAGCTCTTAGCCAGACAGCTTCTTTAGAGAAAGTCCTATTGACTAGAGTAAGACACTTCTTACTTACACTTTTACAGGTTTGGGGTCTAACAACACCAAAACACAAGAACTTTTAAAAATATTGAATTAATACTGATATCGATATTACTTTTTTTCAAATTTTATGATAATTTTAAATTTATATTTTATTTAAAAATAAAAACAGTATCACTTTCTCAAAACCACATAAAATCAATGTTTACTTAAACTTCATGATTACAAGTAAATTATGAAAAAATACAACTTATTAAAGCTCGATGTTTGAATTCGTATAACTAATTGCGGATAAACATAATCAAATAGAGGATAAACATCTTATTTTAAAATATAATTAAGATAATTAT
>NC_037540.1:37509584-37516686 GCF_001531365.2 Cynara cardunculus var. scolymus | reverse complement strand
CTTCGTTATTTTACATAAATTAAATTATAATAAAAAATTGAATTAAAAAATTAAACAAAAAATGAGGAATTTTAAATAATTAGTTTGATACAAATATCGATATATTTTTGTTATGCATAAATTACTGTATATTGATGCATATTACTTAAAATTCAAGATTACAAATAAATTATGCATAAGTACAACTTATTAAAGTTCGACGTTTGTATTCATATAAGTAATTGCGGATAAAATAATCATATAGAAGATAAACATCTCATTTTAAAATATAAAAAATCTAATATATAATTAGAATAATTATCGAGTTCTAACAAAATAATTAATTATTATCTTTATAAGAAAATTATATTATTAAACCAAATATAAATTAATTTGTTATTGTATCTAAATTAAATTATAAAAAAATTGAATTACAAAATTACACAAAAAATGAGGAATTTAAAATAGTTAATTTGATACTAATATCAATGTATTTTTGTCAAATTTTTATGAAATATTCAAACTTATATTTTTTTTAAAATAAAAATATTATCATTTTCTCAAAATCACATAAGATCATAATATAATATCAACTAAGATGAAGAATAAAATAAAATATTAAAATTAAAATGTATCTCGATACATTATATGAGTAAAAAAAATTATTTTCGCACAAAAATGCCTCTGAAACTTAAAATATAGAATCCGTTTAGTTTTTCCATATTCTCCCGTTATTTTAGCACACAGTAACCATTTTTATTTGGGAAGAAGGATTAGTTTGTTCGGTTTTAATAAATACAAAGAATTATTTGTTAAAAAGATTTAACCAATTAAAATATAATTTTTGGTGGGACCCGTCTGAATTATTAGTTTTTATTGCGAAAAAGGAATAACATTTTTTTATGACATAAATAAAAGATATAACATGTCTTTGTTTTTCTAAGGAGTTGTTTATGTGTCTGTTTCCATCGCCAATTAAATATTTCAATCTTCTTTTCTTTCTTAATAATTTTGTTGTTGTTTTTTATGATTTTAAATATTAATAACTTTAAATATGTGTCATTGATAACATGAAAAGGTTAATAATCTGTTTTTTAATTAAAAAATAACACACAAAAAGATTTATAATATTTTAATACGTTTTAAACCTACTTTATATTCTCTTTTGTAATCTTCATTTTAAATTAATAATTTTGGTTATCTACACTTTTTTCTGTCTTCCTATATGTATAATTGATTCATAATCATATATTTATTGAAAGATAAGTGTGTCACCGTCTAAAGTATATGACAATAATGATAAAGATAAAGATAAAGCTTAGAGATAGAGATATATAGATATAGTGATAGTGATAACATATTATAGTTAGATTACTATTATGTATCTTATAGTTATCTCCTTGTAACTCGTCCATATATAAAGGGTTTATGATTAATGAGAATAAACCTGATTTCTCAATTCTCTATATTATTTGTTCTACAACACGTTATCAGAACGAACGCTCAATCAACAATTCACGAATCGACTTTCGAGCCTTACACTCCATCAATCAATTCGTTCATCGCTACTACAATACAATTAAGCTTTCCTTTGAATAATATATTGCTAACGTATATTAAATTATGTGTCATTGTGCATATGTATGTTTTGTATCATATCATTCTTTTGCGCTATATACACATTGTAATAAAAAACAATTGCACATCCTATATAATATTTATTTTAAACGTGAGTAATACATATGTGCTTTGAAACCGGTAATACACTTAACAATGATTGATTGATAATTCTCATGTATTATGTATGTTTTTTCACCTACAATATTGTTTTCTTGATATCACTACTAGAAAACCAGTTATTAACGACGAAAATCAGCGAGGTAAAAAATTCCTCACAGATCAGCGAGGGAATATGTTTTTGGCAAGATCCCTCCATTTTTAATTTAATAACTACAAATTTAATTAAATTTTTAATTATTGATTATTAAATTTTCAATTATTTATTAAAATATTACAAAAATTAATTAATAAAACCGAATAAAACCCATTAGGCCCAATAAAACCAAATAAAGTCCAAGAAAATGGATTAAGGCCCAATAAAACCAAATAAAGCCTATTAAGGCCCATTAAATCAAATAAAGTCCAATAAAACTAAATAAAGCTCATCAAGGCCCGATAAACTCAATAAAGTCCGGTAAATGGATTAAAACCCAATAAAACCGAACAAAACCCAATAAAATGGGTTAAGRCCCAATAAAACCGAATAAAGCCCATTAGGCCCAATAAAACCGAATAAAACCCGTTAGACCCAATAAAAGGGTTAAGACCCAATAAAACCGAATAAAGCCAATTAGGCCCAATAAAACCGAATAAAACCCATTAGGCCCAATAAAACCGAATAAAGTCCAATAAAATGGATAAGACCCAATAAAACCAAACAAAGCCTAATAAAAGCGAATAAAATCAAATAAAACTGAATAAAGCTCATTAAGGCTCGATAAACTCAATAAAGCCCAATAAATGGATTAAGGCCCACTAAAACCGAACAAAGCCCAATTAAATGGGTTAAGGCCCAATAAAACCAAATAAAGCCCCATATAACACACACATACTATCTATACATTCACATATACACATACATTTAAACATATATATGTGAGTCCCAAATAATCAATCTTCCGTGAAAACCTTCAAGAACATCAATGGCAAAATATTTTCTATGTAAGAATATTTGGAGAAGGATAGAGAAAAAGTCAATCTAAAATTTGGTTAAACTAAAATATACGTAAAATGAATTTTACAATTAGCATCCTACTAAAATTACAAAGCCAACACCCTTTATATAGGGTCAAACTACAAGACAAAGGTCAAAGTCAAACAGTTTAAGAAAAGTCAAATACAACGACTTTTACACAATTATAGACAAAATAAACTTTCATGACGAATACAATTTAACACTGATTTTCATTCATAACATTCTCTCCCTTTGTATTCAGACTTGAAAGAATTTCCGCGCTTTAAGTCTCGTTTGAACTTTGTAGCTTTAAGCCCATTATATCTTCTTCAAAAACCAACTTCAACTCGAAATCTTCAGACAATCATTTGTTGAGAAAGATCTTCTAACATTCTCCCCCTCGAATGTAGAACCGCGATGATCTTCTTTTTTGACAATGTAGATCAGAAACAATAACAAACTTCAGAGTTGATCTTCAGTAAACTATTGTAAAAATGGATCTTCACATTCAACATCTCTCAGTCATTTTAGCATCAGAATAATTTTCTGTAATCATCTCCAGTCGCACTCCTTTAGAGTCTTTCGCCATTATTGAAGTTACTCCCCCTTGATCTTTACATCAAATTCCCCTTATAATGTTCGAAATTGGACATTTCATTCATTATTACATACTCCCCCTTATGATAAAATGAGAATCATTCCATCATACACAAGAATGAATAAAATCCTCCGCGTAAGCCGTCAATTCATAAAATAGTAAGTAGATCTTTTCAAATCCACTTGTCTAATCTTTTCAGATTAAGGGAATGGGAAGGTAACAGCCAATTTCAACGTATGAAATTGTTTTCTATCTTATAGAAAGATTGGCATGTGAGTATAACAGATATACTCAGTACAACGGATGTACTGTATATATGAGACTTTTTCATGCTAATCTCACCAGTTCTTCCATTCAATCATCGATAGCTTAAAATTAGCATATCATTGAATGTTTAGACAAAATAACATATAAAATGCAAAATCTGTGTAGTGTAGAAAGATAAAGCAACGTATGCTTCTGTCAAGGCTCAAAAAGATAAACCGTGTGGACTACACAAATTTATCAGACTTAATTAGTAATCAAAAAGACTTGAAGGGGGACATATATCCTTTTGATTCAATATCAACTTTCTCCGAATGAGAAATTGATAGATGATGAGTTGTGTGCCTCAAGTGTTATTGAAACACTTATCTGTTGAGAGATAAATGAGTAGCTGGTGGGCTTGTAACAAGAATCTGCCTAGGCTTTGCCTTTTTCAATATTAGTCTCGAAAGAATTGAGAACTAATAGCTAATGTGGTATGCCCGGATTTTAGAAGTTTGGAACAGGATTCTTATGATCTTTTAATCCTAACACAACTCTCATCAATTCTTTTAGCTCACAACAGCTACCCCTCTCATTTTCATTTTAGTCTCAGCACACAAACTCTTTTATATATAAAGCTCACTCAGATATGGTTGTCCTCTTGGGTAGGTTTGTCGGTTCTGACATTCCATTGAGTTATTTCTGATAAGCACTCAGTCCCTCCTAAAATTTAGCATTATGCTCAATTGATTACAAATAGTTGATCAAAGTTATTATTACTATAAAGCACAATGATCATATAAGAATTGATCATAATATATAGCTTTTAAGCGCAATCAATAAAGGAATGATGCGACAACGATCAGATTATTCGATATGCGAGATAAATGAATGAAGATCTGTAAGAACGAGTTTACAGATTCTGATTAAAAAAAACATTGAATGTATATCAATCAAAGTAAAAAAAATATCAGAAAACAAACTTTGAATACAAACGAGCGTATTATCATCGAAAATGATTTTCATTTTAAGATACGTGATAATAACAATTTGAAGAATAGCTGAAACAGGTACTGGAGTTATGTACGATGAGAAATTACACAAGTAAAATCTCAGGAAATACCTGTTCAGAAAATGTACTCGTTTTCCCCTAAAAAAATTATTTTCCGAAAAAACATTTATTGAACATTCTAGAGACTCCCCCTAGAAAGTAGATTATAGAAATGTTTCGATTAAGCTCAAAAATTAAAAAAAAAACATTTTAAGCATGTGTCCTAACTGAGTTAGAAACCACAACGTTAAAGCACGGGTTCTGAACTGATGTATTCAGAAGCCTTGATTGGAACAGATTACAACTCCCCCTGCATTGGTGTATCACTGATATGATATTCTGATCAGCACAAAATTGACACACCTGCAAAACCAGATTAAGTAGATTTTTGTACCCAAATGAATTTGGGTCCTATTTTGTTAGTATCGGGTTGGGGTATGTTGTAACTTCCAAACCATTTGTTCCTATTAGATATATTCTTTTTAGCACTTTGAACAGGATGATCAAAAATAGAATATGACCCATACCAGTAGTTGTGATCATACTTATTCTTACCTTCCAACTATTCTGATAGCTGTTATCTTCATGCCACTTGTTGAACCTTTTCTTATTGACAAAATCATTGGTTCTGCATGTTAAGCACATAATTCTTCTCTTGCTAAGATTGATCAGATCATTAGTGGATCTCACAATGCAAGGAAGAACAGAGTTAGTAACAACAAGTATATGAGATGAAACAGAATCAGCTTTATTAACTCAAATGCTTTTAGTATTAGAAGATTTATTGGGTGATCTGATAACATACCCTTGATAATACTGATTAGAAGAACGAGAATAGTTCTTAGAAACAGTAGATTTAGGGCTGCTTGAATAACTGTTCGATTTGGAACAGTCATAGAAGCTGGTTTGACAATGAGATGGAGAACCAATTGAACTTTGTGCATACGAAAAGTCTTTGACTTTCTGTAAAAGCTAGTCTCTTTTCTCAGTAACTGTTAGGACTGAAATTCAATGTAAAATTGTATTCATATTGAAAGTTAAAATTGTCTATAATTGTTGAAAAGTCGTCGTGTTTGACTTTTCTTTAGAGAAGTTTGACTTTGACCATGTGTATTGTTTGACCCTATAAATAGAGTATTTCCTTGTAATCTTTGTAAGAAGAGCTTATTGTAAATTCATTTACGTAATAATAGAGATTTGACCAAAGCTTAATAGTTGATTTTCTCTCTCTATTTTCTCAAGAGTTCTTACAAGCTTATTCATAGATCTGCCATTGTTAATCTGAAGATTCATGAAGATTGATTGATTGTGGACACACAATTGATATCAGAGCAAGTTGTGCACGAAATCAAGAAAAAAAAATAACAGATCTGGAAATTTTTGAAGAAATTTTCTGTGTTCTTAATTGTGTTCATCTTATTCTTCATTTTTTTATTTTGATCCAATTTTTTTTAAAATTTTTGTGTTTTCGTGTTAAGATCATGATCATAGTGTGCGTTTTAGAGCCATGAATCTTTGTTATTCACGCAATTTCTTGATCTGATCATTCGTTTTTGAGTTTTTGTTTGAATTTGTGAATTTTAAAATTTTTCATGTTCTTGTTTTTTTAAAAATTAGTGTTTTTGATCCATTTTCTATTGATTCCTTTATTTCTTTTTGTTTTTGGACCTTATCCGTTCAGTAGCCCATTCGTTTAAAAGGCGCATTCTTTTAACAAAACCCCTTTGATCATATCTGGTTCATCTTCTTTCTCATCGTTTCTAGGTCGGTCACTCTATAGTTTCTTACACGAGTAAGCCAAGTTCAAAGTAAATCATTCAAGGTAAATCRCAGCTTTCTGTTTCATCTTTCTTAACCAGATACCTCTTGACCGGATTTTTTTAATCACAGAACCTGTGAGCGATTTAGGCACTACCTATGAGCGATTTAAACTTAGCACTGAGCGACTTATGCTTAGCTTTGAGCGATTTAGGGGGGCAGCCTTGAGCAATTTAAACACAGTGTAAGTGTTAGGATCGTAGAACTCAGTTCTTGGTACTGAATACTTACTTGATTGATTGGATTGACAGTGAGTGAGCAGCGGAAAGTATTATAATCAAACAAGCAGCAATTTGTATGAACACGATGAAGAACACTTGAATAACACAAAGAGAAAAACTTCAAATGATTTTCAATTGATGAAAAATATTGACAATTACAATACTGGAAGCACACGAAATACGAAGGCCTACGCTGCTATTTATACAGGCAAGTAACCGTTTTCTGACATGACCTAAAGCATTTAAATCTAAGTCGTTCATCTAATATAGATTACAGACAAGATCACGTGAAAGTCACGAGCAGCTAATAAACCTAAGTAAAATGTGCTAAAGATAATCTACACAGATGACATTTCTGCAGATCCTCTGCGAGACATCACAGAGGCTCTGCTGGATGAAACTTTGTAGCATGCAGAGGAAATCTTCCAGAACCTCTGTGAGACACGACAGAGGTT
>NC_037540.1:37504126-37509484 GCF_001531365.2 Cynara cardunculus var. scolymus | reverse complement strand
TCTTTCGATCCAACCGTTTCCGACCCTCTTATTTCTAAGCATTTTATCTTACTTAGAGACCAATCCAGATTATATTGTCTAAATGAAAGTTGTAGGTTGGTAACATACGATTCTATTGCTTTTGGAGTCATATCATTTGGATCATCCATATATTTTATATGAATTTTACAAAACTGTAAATTAATTCCGAATACAGTGTAAACAGCCTAAAAAACACACTGTTTCGAGCCACTTAGAATCATAACTGGATTTTCGACTCCACATGAAAGTTGTAGTATGCTGTAACACCTTCCTGACTGCAAAATACGAGCTTATTCTGACTTACGGTTTGTGAGTTATACACTATCAAAGTATGGCAGTTACATTGTCGGTAAAATTCGATTCCGTAATTCCCGACTAACTTTTATGATCCAACTTCCGTGATTCGCTACATTTACATGCTATAAACGTACTTCAATATACTAAACAGTAAAACAAGTCCAATGGTTGCTAACCTAAGCTTAATCATGCATTTTTACTCTTTTCGACATTTAACCGAACAATTGGTGTATGGTTAAACATATACCCACAATCTAATCATATTGAAACTATAATATACCATTTTCATTTCTACATCAATTTAACCAGTTCTAGCATTCTAAGCATAAAATATATCATGATTTTGACAAAATCAATCCGTAAACTTAGATATAAACACAATTTATAAATCGGTCTTAATAACCCTAAATAAACACCATAATAAAATTAAACGAAATTTATACCTTTACAAAAGATTCGAAGAGTGGATTCCGAATATATAATTGTTACCTCGATTCCCTTAATAACTTGACGTGAAATTTAGAGAGAAGACAAAAGATTTAAAAGTGAGAAATTACAGAGAATTGAGATGAAAGAAAGAGAACGAGGTTGAGGCGGTGAAACCGCCATCCATTTATTTATATATATATTTATATTTTTTTCTTTTATTTAATTATATATATATATATAATAAAGTTTAACCATTTGACGACTTTAACCCCTTCAAGTTAGATTCTCAACTTTACGCTAAATTAGGTATAAACTCATTTTTGACGCAAAACTCGTCCGAGGTACAAGTTGGTTAAGCATAAGATACAAATATGTTATGCATAATTCTAGCAAAAAATTACTTAACCCAATATGTACGAGTTAACGAAATCTGGATATTATAATCCTCCCCTCCTAAAAAGAATATTTTGTCCTCGAAATTTAGATAGGGTTAGAGGATTTACATGACTCGAATAGATAAGGGTACTCCTTTCACATAAATTCTTCTGTTTCCCATGTGGCTTCTCGCTCGGAATGATTTCGCCATAACATTTTAATGAATGGTATTGACCTTCGTTGCATTTGTCTCTCTTCTCGATTAATTATCGCCTCGGATTCTTCAATATAAGAGAGATCTTTTTCAACTTTGTCCTACGAATAATCAATCACATAAAGAGGGTGATAATGATATCCGTGGAGTGACGAGATATGGAAAACGTTGTGGATATGTGAAAGTTGAGGAGGTAACGCTAGGCGATACGCCACCTCTCTAACTCGTTCCAGTATTTCGAAGGGTCCAATATATCTTGGACTAAGTTTATCTTTAATTCTAAACCTACGCATACCTCGTAACGGTGAAACTTTTAGAAAGACGTGATCACCCGTTTGGAACTCTAAATGTTTTCGATGCTTGTCAACGTAACTTTTCTGCCGAGATTGAGCCTCTTTCATTTTCTGTTTTGTGATCTCGACTTGTTCAGTAGTAATCCGGACAAGTTTGGGTCCTTCGATAACTCGTTCCTCCACTTCATTCCAACAGATCGGTGTTCTACACTTCTGACCATATAATGCTTCGTACGGGGCCATGCTGATATTAGCTTGCCAACTATTGTTATACGCGAACTCCACAAGATATAGGGACTCGTCCCAACCACTAGACCACTAAAGAGCACAAGCCCGTAACATATCTTCTAGAGTTTGAATAGTTCGTTTAGTCTGACCATCTGTTTGTGGATGAAAAGATGAACTCATAATCAATCATTTACCTTAAGCTTGGTGAAGACTTTTCCAGAATCGAGAAGTGAATCGCGGATCTCGGTTCGATGTGATAGAAACCGGCGTGCCATGCAACCTCACGATTTCCCGCTGGAATAGATCAGACAGTTTACTAACAGGGTACGTCTCTTGTATAGGTAGAAAATGAGCCGATTTTGTCAAACGGTCAACTACTACCCATATAGCATCATGTCGTCTCTGAGTTTTCGGCAGTCCTGTCACAAAATCCATAGAGATATGTTCCTATTTCCAAACTGGAATCTCTAATGGTTGTAACAATCCGCTAGCCCGTTGATGTTCAATCTTCACTTGCTGGCAAGTAAGACATTTTGCCACGTATTCGGCTATATCCCGTTTCATACCGTTCCACCAAAAGTATTGTTTTAGATCTCGGTACATCTTAGTGGATTCGGGATGAATTGAGAATAACGAATTATGAGCTTCACTCATAACTGCTTCTTTGAGTTCAGGATTGTCGGGTACACAAAGTCATTTAGAGAACCATATAATACAATTATCATCAACTCGAAAATCGGACAGTGAATCATCTTTAGCCTTTTGTAAGATAGCTCATAGTTCTCCATCCTCTTGTTGAGCCTCTTTGATTCGAGATACAAGAGTTGGTTTAACCGTGAGACTAGCCAAAAGTTCATTTGCACCACGATAACACAAAGAGATACTCATACGTTCTAGATCTAAAGCAATATGGGACTGAACGGTTAAAGACGATACATTACTAATGCTTTTATGGCTAAGGGCATCAGCGACTACATTGGCTTTGCCTGGATGATATTGAATTCAGACATCGTAGTCCTTAAGAAGTTCGAGCAATCGTCGTTGACGCATATTCAACTCTTTTTGTGTGAAGATGTACTTTAAACTTTTGTGATCAGTAAAGATATCACAAGTCTCTCCGTACAGATAGTGACGCCATATTTTGAGTGTAAAAATGACTGCCGCCAACTCAAGATCATGAGTAGGGTAGTTTACTTCATAATGTTTGAGCTGGTGAGAAGCATACGCAATCACTTTTCCATGATGCATTAGAACACAGCCAAGACCACTTTTAGAAGCATCACTATAAACCTGAAAACCTCCCGATCCAGATGGTAATGCAAGAACAGGCATTGTAATCAATCTTTTTCTCAGTTCTTCAAAACTCTTTTCCTGTTCTTCACCCCAAACAAATTTAAATTCTTTTTGAAGAAGATTAGTCATAGGGAGCGCGATCCGGGAAAAGTTTTCAACAAACCATCGATAATAACCTGCCAGACCTAGGAAACTTAGGACTTCAAAAGCATTTGTTGGTTTTGGCCAGTTAGAGATAGCCTCAACCTTTGCATGATTTACTTTAATGCCTTCGCCGGAGATAATGTGGCCCAAAAATGCCACTTGATGCAACAAAAATTCACACTTAGAAAACTTTGCGTACAACTTCTTATTTTGAAAAGTTTCTAAAGTAATATACAAGTGAGTTTCGTGATCTTCTTTCGACTTTGAATATATGAGAATATCGTCAATAAAAACGATAACAAAGTCGTCCAAATAATCTTTGAAAGCTCGATTCATAAGATCCATAAAAACTGTTGGAGCATTAGTTAACCCGAATTGCATAACAATGAATTCGTAATGACCATATCGAGTACGGAATGCAGTCTTAGGAATATCTTGATCTCTGATCCGGAGTTGGTGATATCCAGACCTTAAGTCGATCTTAGAAAAATACTTTGTTCCTTGGAGTTGATCAAAAAGATCGTCAATACGGGGTAAAGGGTATTTATTACGTATCGTAACCCGATTTAGTTCCCGATAGTCAATACACAATCGCATTGATCCATCTTTCTTTTTAACGAATAGGACCGGTGCACCCCAAGGAGATACACTGGGTCGAATGAAACCACGATTTGAAAGATCTTCAAGTTGTTCCTTAAGTTCTTTAATTTCAGTTGGAGCCATACGATACGGAGCCTTTGAGATAGGTGCAGCTCCCGGAACAAGATCAATTGTAAATTCAATTTCCCTTTCCGGAGGAACTTCTGGAAGTTCAACTGGAAAGACATCTTGAAATTGATTAACAACATGAATATCTTCAAGTTTAAGGCATACCTCATCGAGATCTTGTAGTGAAGCTAAAAATCCTTCACATCCCTGCCATACCATTGCTTTAACATTTACTTCTGAGATACACGAGTTCCCTTCTCAGGTGAAACACCCTGGAACACATATTCGGGTTTATTGACGTCACCGAAGATGATTTGTTTGGCTTTGCAGTCGATGGTCACTCGATATTTAGACAACCAATCCATGCCAAGGATGATATCAAAGTGATCCATTTTCATTGGAAGTAAGGTAACTTCCTGAATTCGATCTCCAATAAATAACGGACAGTTTGGGAATTGCCCAACTATACATACTGAACTACCCATGGGAGTAGTAATATGTAATGGAAATTCAGTGGATTTTTCTTATGATTTAAGATTTTCTTCGAAGTGTTCAGAAACAATCGAGTGTGTAGCACCTGTATCAAATAAAACATATGCATCTCTACCATCAATAGAAATGGTACCAGAAACCATACCCGCAGTAGATTTGTCAGCAGATAGTGTAAACACTCGACCACCGGCAGTAGATTGCTTCTCTTTATCTTTAGAATTATCTTTCGGCCCTTGTTTACAATCACGAGCTATATGACCTCGTTGACCCTCAATTATAACAGGTGCCGGTCATTCGAATACATGGGCTTGAACGATGTCTAAAACCATAATCTTTGCACCGTAACAGAGAATTCGTATTCGAAAAACCTTTACTAAAAGTTCCATGAAATGCAATTGGAGGTCTATAATTGGGTTGTTTCCACAGACCTGCCCGATTGGTTCTTCGCCAGGTAGAATTTCCTTGAAACACAGCTCTGTTTCTTTTCATATCCCTATCACCTCGGGAAAATATAGAGTCTAGGATAATCCTATCTTAGTTCTACCCATTTCTCACAGATCAAACCTAAATTGTACTACAGGATCATAACCTATAGCTCTGATACCACAACTTATAACACCCCCGTCCCGCGTGGTCAAAGACGGGAGATGCCACAATTGGAATAAAACAAACAACGTGCTATATAAAACAGAGCGGGTAATAAAATTTGCCAAAAGATAATTACATAACCACAAACGGTGATAACGTGTCTCAAAATACGGTTTCAAAATACCAGTATGTCTACATTTTTTTTGTAAGGGTGTCCGGGCCAAAGCCCGACAAGTCCCCGGCAAATTTGGAGGCTAAACATGGCCCCACTTAAAT
>NC_037540.1:37497471-37504026 GCF_001531365.2 Cynara cardunculus var. scolymus | reverse complement strand
CTTCTTACTTCAAGCATCTTCTAGCTTAAGTAAAAGATCTTCTTCTTAGCAATCTCTTTTCTTGTAATTGCTAAAGATCTGTGTGTAACCAAAGATTGTTTAGATAGGTTTTCTTTACCTTATCTTTCCTCAAACAGTCTTGTAAAATCTGTATTGATCTTCTCTATCAATATATATTTTAAATTTGAAAATATTGCGTTTGTATTCATCCCCCCTTCTACAAACTGTTTCTATTCTTGTAGACCCTTACGGGACCAACAGTTTTAAACTAAGATAGTAAATTACATCCAAGTTACTGTCATAGTAAGCAAAAAGTAAAACTCAAAACTTACAGGTCTAATGACTAAAGGCTAAGGGCCTATCTGTTAGCAACTTAATAAGTTTAATGAAACTAACAGCTTATTTGCTCAATTATGCATGACTGTTTCGTAGTGGCTTAATGATATAAAAAGTGACTTATCCAATAAGCTTCTAGGGGGAGCTTTATATAGAAAGCCAAAAACAATTCCAAACATGTCACTTCCAACTAAAAAAATGCTCCTTACATCTGCGAAAAAACTCTCTCAAATAAAAACTTTTCCAACTTATACATACAACTTTATACAAACGAAAACTTTTCTAACTTTCCAACTTTTTCCAACGATGTGCATTCAGTATTCATCACTACTAGACCTTGGGCCTGTTTTTATAGTTAAAGCTCATTTGTCCAATTCCCAAATTATTAAACCCAAAACTAGTAATAAATGACAACTTGATGCCCCTTTAGGCTTTGATGCCATGTGCGGCCGCACAGGCTGCACGTGGCCAGGTCCGGCCTTGCTTAGAAGACAACTTTGAATTCCTCTTATTCAGAGTTAAGTCCAGAGTTTTTTTCCAGCCTAACAATAGAACTCTGAATTCTTGTGTTTCAGAGTTAAAGTTCAGAGTTTTCTTTTAAACCTGAGGAAAAGTCTCAACTCATTTTTCTCATTTAAAATAATTCATGTAATACACGGGTTCGAACCTAGTATATATATATATACATATATATATATATATATATATATATATATATATATTTGTGGACCAGAATATCGATATTGACATATAGTAAAGTTCTGATGTTAGTTTGCTATTGGCTACAACAAAACTAATTATCAAAAAGTATAGATACTTATATTTCTTTATCTTATCAAATTTTCTTTAATAATCAAATAGTATAATTATATTCAAACACCTTCTTACACCATGTTTTATTACAATTCATTATTACATTTTGAATTTTGTTACTCAAAATATTATTAGAATTAAATTATGCCAATAAGAAAAACTATATTCATTTTGAACCAATTTAAGAAATTTGTTGCCTTTAGCATTAAGACATTAAAATAAAGATCTATCATCTTGATTTCAACAAGATAAGTATACTAAAGGCCATTTATTAAACGTTTATCGAATAAACATAGAAAAAGCCAATAATCATACTCGGTAAGAGCGATGATAAGAATGGAGAGTTTTACCCGATAAGTGAGGGTGACGACTCTTACCCGGTAAACATTTATCAAGTAAATTGTTGTTTACGATATTATTTTGATGAACTAAAATTTTATCGGATAAAGTATATTAAAATATTGACTTTTTACTGAATAAACACTTAACGAGTAAACCGAACGTACGACTAATACAGTTTTACGATGTATTATTTGAATATCAGCTTTTGAGGGAGTAAAAAGACAATTAAGAGAAAGTATAAGTACTTAATTAGAACATACATTTTTTTTGTTTAGGAAAAAACAAATGCATGATATAATAAGTTAGACAAATCAGACGACCACTTCCTACACTTGGAAAACATACATATTACATCATCAAATGTCAATTATCGCAAATGTTGTAATAACCTTGGGGATTTCTTTTTAAAAATCAAAAGTGATCGTTTTATGTTACTCATGTATCGTAATCTTATAAACGTGTTTTGGTGTTATGTTTGTAACTTTATGTTTAGTAAATTTGGTGATGAAAACTACGATGTGATGATAAAATGTATGTTGAAAGATAATTTTCATCATATAAATAATATTAAACATCATTATGCATTTGTTGAAACCATGTGTAAAGTTACCATACACACGCTTACTATTCTTGAACATTGCCTAACTGGTTATATGGTTGTTCGTGCTGATTCATATAAATTTACAGTGCAATTGTTATCAAGCGTTTACATATGTGAGTATATATGTAATATGTTTCAGATACAACCTTGTTGGTCCCGTAAGGGTCTACAAGAAGAGAAACAATTTGTAAAAGGAGGAGGGGATGAATACAAACACAGTATTTTCAAATTTAAAATATATATTGATAGAAAAGATCAATACAGATTTTACAAGATTGTTTGCGGAAAGATAAGGTAATAAAAACCTATCTAAACAATCTTTGGTTACACACAAAGCTTTAGCAAATATAAGAAAAGAGATTGCTAAAAGAAAGATCCTTTACTTAAGCTAGAAGATGCTTGAAGTAAGAATAAGGTTAGAGAGAGATGCACGCTCTCTGCATGGAGAAGAAACACTTCTATTTATAGGATTTTTAATGCAATATGGTAGGTTTAGAGTGCGTGTCAAACCTTAAGAGGAAGGTTTGTCCTTTGCAACAGTGAATAGTACAAAAGCACCATTTCTGAGCAGACATCCTTACCTAAAGTTGGTGGACAAAGAGTCGACTAATCGGCTCCGTACCGTACTAACTTTTCTAAGGGTATGAGTTTGTCCTTTGTGTGCATAAGGACAAGATAACAACAGTCGTGCTAAGCAAGCTTCCTTTGATCACTGAATGCTGGAATGACCTGAAGGTCTCATCATCATTCGCAGAAGCTAGAGTAGTCTTCACACATATATAGACAGACTTGTAATCAATGAAAACCGCTTCAGATCATGTACTCGTCGGTCTCTAATCTTCAGTTTCAGTCTTCGACGTTTGCTGAAGGTTCTTTGGTGTGAGTGTTGTCTTCTTTAAGTATTGTTGTCTCTGTTAGATTTACAATGCAAGTTCTTCAGCGATCACTGAACATACTCAGTGAAGATCGCTGGAACTGAAAATACAGAAACACAAATACAACGTGAAAAGAGAAAAGGAATTATCATCAAATCACTGAGAGAGAGGATCAACAAACCTATTCCATTTGTACAATCAATACAATCGTGATCTTAACCATCCATTTTATTCTACTTCTTTAGTTGTTTTTATTGATAATTTGTTACTACTTTTTTCACTTCATAAAATGCTGATTATAGATGAACTAATTGATGGTTAAGATGATGTTGCATTGATTATACAAATGGAATAAAGCGCTCTTTACCAAATTTTCTATTAGAACTTGTATGAATAAATTTGTTTGCTTGGATAAATTGATGTTGTTGTTTATTTTTCTATCTAAATCAACACTCTTAATGAGAGAAATGACAAATTTACCCCTAAGTATGAACTTGTGTCCCTATTACTTTTTTCAGGGATCTTTTTCAGTGAAGTACATGGAATACTCATTTTATTAATCATAGGAAATATTACAAGTATTACAGTACATGTCCAGAACTTACAGAATATAAGTATAATCACTGAAAGRAGATATAGTACATGAAGTTACAAGGAAAAGTGAATTGTTGTTACAAAGAGAATCTTATTCTAGAACACCATAGATCTATGTAATCAGGTACATCTTCATCAAGGTTTCTTCGACGTAGGAATTCCCTTCGTATCTTCAGATCTATGACTTTTCCAGGCATGCTATCATCTATCCAGAGCAAGAGATAAACCACGTGATCCATTGGACATAGATGTAGCTCTAACATTCTCTGAAATCTGACTTCGCCTTCATAATCAAGGAATATAACTCCTAACTCAGGTTTAAAATGCACAGAGTTAGGTGTATAAGGACCCTTATCTTGCAAGTCAAGATTCAGCATAGAAATGTCTATACTCATATGACCCTTCAGGACTTCATCTAAGGAGAACCTTGTTTCATGTTCGTTCCTTAGGAATGGTCCATCATTAGGATCAGAAAGCTTTAGTTTCTTCTTCCCACTTTTCTTCAGAGTTGGCCGGTCAGGGACCTTGACATACCTGGACATCCTTTTGATGAGCTCGTTGATGGTGTCCTCGATAAGTGTCTTGTATCTCGATTTGGATTGCTGAATGGCTTGTCTGATCTCCATCCATTCGTTGTATCCATAGCGGCCAAGGTAGGAAGGGTACTCGGTAACGACATCAAGATTTTCCCTGGTGATGAGCATTGAGAACAGTGTTCCACCGTCTTTAGATCGTCCGCTGATGCTGACGCTGATGATTGGGGGGGACTGAGTCTCTTTTTCAGCTTTGCTTCGCTCCATTGCTTATCCTTGTCCTCTGGCTTCTGCTTCTTCTTGCGTTCAACTTCTGCCATTGAAAGAAGTTTAGCTTGGGCTTGGACAGGATTCACCGTTCTCTTGGACTTTTTCTTGGGAAGGACTTTAGCAGCTAGTGACTTGGCCAGCTTTAGGCTGTCTTCAGTCTGGTTCTTTTGAAACTCTAGCTCTTTTTCAGCCCTTAATGCCTCGAGTCTTTCAGCTTCAGATAGAAAGTCAAACTCACCACCACTAGAGGTACGAAGAGGAATTTTTACTCTAGTCTGGTCGAGAAACTCATTTAGCTGAGACATCTGCTGGTCTGTTGGAGCAAAAGAGCTGGGTTGATCAGATACCCACTCCAGTCGACCGCAGGTTGTTGAAGGGATATGCAGTTGATATTTTGAAGTGATCACTACCTAAGAGGTAGAGTCTTCAAATAAGGTTTGTTGAGGGCTTGTGAAAAGTACCTTCAAGTTACCTTCTTCAGCGACCGTCTTGCCTATCGACTTGGGGTCCTGGTGCCCTGATGGAGTCGATTCGCCTTGCCTTTGCTCCCCCTAGGATGCAGAGTCCTCGAGGGAAACACCTTTGGTGACGGTTGATGGCTTCTGGAACTTGATGGTAAAGTCATCTTCATCATCATCGTCGTCATCACCATCTAGATCATCTCTGATGTTTGGAATGACAGGTTCATCACCGTCTTCATCATCATCTTCTCCATCCTCATCAAAATCATCATCATCACCAGCAGCACTGACGGTATGGACATCATCCCTAGGGATGGCTTCGTCAATCTCAACTAGAGCAGCTTCGGTGGACGTGATTACAGAAGCAGCAACTGCATCAGCTTCGAGAGCCTCGGCTTTAACTGCAACTGAAGCTGATACTGGGCCAACAGCCTGAGAAGCTGTAGGAGCAGCATTTGATGATCCACCAGCGTTGGACCTCATCTCCCCCTCTCTGGCTAAGACCCGAGAGAATTGGCCAGAGAGTTCGTCCAAGCGCTGTCGCTAGAGAACCATGGATTCCTCCAGCCTTTGCAAAGCATTGGCTAGAGTTGTCGTTGCCTCACGTGTCTCATGGAGCTAGGCGCGATCATCGGCAGAGAAAGAAGGTGCAATCACTGGAGTTGGTTGACGGACAACATCTAAGATTTGTTGAAGAAGACCAGTCTGTTGATCAGCTATCGCCTGAGTATCGACAGCCCTGCTGTGAAGAACAACAATGGCGTCGTTGTTGGCATGAACAACTTCTTTGAGAGTCTGGAGCTGACTCTGAACTTCTTGAACATCCGCCTGGAGGGCAAGGAAGTTCGCATCAAGATCGCCTTGGCGGGACATCTCTTGGTGAACTTTTTGACCCTGGAGAGGACGGTATCAACGGCTGGAAGGAGAAGCTTGATATCCGATGACATATCATAGTCATCATCGACATCTTTATCTCTTCCATCATCTTTCTCTCTTTCTCCCTTTTCCACTTCCTGAGCATCAGGCTGATGCATCAAAGAAGGACCTGCAAAAGAAGAAGTGTGAGCTAAAGTCTCAAGGTTAGAAGAAATGAAGGGGTAGGAAGATGGAATACCTGAGGGGCCTTCAGTGACATCGAAAGGAGTGTCACTGGTGGGAGCAAATATGTCCTCGAGAGGATGGATATCTGTATGCTGAGGAGCATCGAGAGGAGCAACCTCAGGTCCTGTGGTGCGTGTCTCAGTATCAGGAAGGACAGTCGCTGATACATCATCGACATGTGTAAAGACTAAGGAGGGAGGAGAAGAGAAAATGGTTGAGAAAAGACGTAGGTGTTGAGCGGTGGCGGCGCTGATATCTACACTTTCAGTGATTTGGGTCACTGAAGTGATTGGTGAGGGTGCCACTGATACGACAGTGATGGAAGAAATCACTGAAGAGCTGGGAGGGATAGCAGAAGATGCCTCGGGGGTAAGGCTTTTTTCAATAACTGAAGCCTTTTGAGAGGCCCCAGCTAGTGACGTGGCTTCCCCTTTTTGGCTTTCTTGGCTCTCTGAGGAGAACCAAGAGTTGGTTGAGAGGGTCGTTTTGAAGGGGTTTTGGTGACTTGGCTAGACTCGGGGGGGGGGGTTTCCCTTGTCCTTGTCACCTGAGAGGAAGAGGTAGTGATGGCAATGGAAGAGAATGACACATCACTGTCCCTCAGCTTATGATCCAGAATCCTGGATCCA
>NC_037540.1:37495952-37497301 GCF_001531365.2 Cynara cardunculus var. scolymus | reverse complement strand
TGAGAAAACAGGTATTGCCAGACAGCTGACATCCTGTTTTTCTCAATCTTCGTGAGGGAATTGAGAGGAGCGTCGGAGTCCTTCTTCATTGGCCACTGGTAGCCAATGGCATCGAGGAAGGAAATGATCTTGGTGGTGGAGGGTTCGCTGTCGAAAGGACCCCTTGGAAGACAGAGATCTGAGCGGAGTGTAGAAACCCCAAAATTCACTTCCATACGGTTGAAGGTGAAGTGGATTTGCTCCATAGTGCGTCCAGCTTCGTCTTGGACCTCTACCACCTCAGCAGTGTACCAGAACTGCTAGAGAAGTTCCTTAACCATGACAGGCTCATGGTTGAGAGCGTATCCAAGTGACGACTATTTGAGGAAGTACGCCGCCTCTTGGTAGAAGGCTCTGGTGGGGGGTATCTCTAGCAAGGCAATGTGGTTGTTGGCCTTGATAGAGATCTCGTCAATGTTGAAGTTGACGTTCTTGGCTAGAAATGACATAAACAGGAAAATATTGAGGGTTAGAAATGTACCAAGAATGTATGGTTAAAGAGTATAGAAAGAAAAGTTTTTAAACAAGGAAAAACTTCTTTTGAAAAAACCATAAAAAATTAGGGTTTTTCAAGTAGAATGTGTATAGAGAAATAGATATGTTAATCAAGAAGGAAATGATTAACAATCTTTATAGTTTAATGCATTAAGAGAACAAAGTTCTTAATAAGATTAAACATATTTCTTATAACGAAGAAAAAGAAAAGAAGATTCTGACCTTTGTGAATGTGAAGAGGAAAGGTCGAATATGGAGGGTTTGAAGAGAGCTCTTGCTTTGAAAAAATATTAACAGAGGTTTGCCTAATGATTTTGAAAGCGTAAAGAGAAAAGTGAAGAGGAAATCTCATATTTATAGGTAAGAGTAGAGAGAGAAGAAATATGAGAGAGAGAAAAGACGACGGTTCAAAAAGTGGTCATGATGAATAATGTGTCATGTTCTCATCCACGATTGGATGACATTAAATGAGGTAGTATAATGACAGGTCATTTTGTGCTTCTCAAAGCGTCGCTCATAGAAAACAGAGAATGTCGTCATAAGGACGATGCATTTAATATTTTCTTTTAAAAACAAAAATTGTTTTTAAGGATATGAAGAGTCATTCAGTGAAAAAATTACTGAGAGACTTTTTTTAAAACAATTTAACACTGAAAACGAGAAAGTATTCAGTGATGGTTTTAAGACATCATGTTTTAGTGAAGAGAATCACTGAAACTGGCATTTAAAAAACTTTTTGATCACTGAAGAAAAGAGTCAGTTGATCGTTTTAGATTTTTAAGATAAAGTATAAAGATATACTTTAAGATGTGGTG
>NC_037540.1:37483520-37490102 GCF_001531365.2 Cynara cardunculus var. scolymus | reverse complement strand
CGTTTGCTGAAGGTTCTTTGGTGTGAGTGTTGTCTTCTTGAAGTATTGTTGTCTCTGATAGATTTACAATGCAAGTTCTTCAGCAATCACTGAACATACTCAGTGAAGATCGCTGGAACTGAAAATACAGAAAAACAAATACCAACGTGAAAAGAGAAAAAGGATTATCATCAAATCACTGAGAGAGAAGATCAACAAACCTATTCCATTTGTACAATCAATACAATCGTAATCTTAACCGTCCATTTTATTCTACTTCTTTAGTTTTTTTTATTGATAATTTGTTACTAACTTTTTCACTTCATAAAATGTTGATTATAGATGAACTAATTGATGGTTAAGATGATGTTGCATTGATTATACAAATGGAATAAAGCGCTATTTACCAAATTTTCTATATAGAACTTGTATGAATAAATTTGTTTGCTTGGATAAATTGATGTTGTTTATTTTTCTATCTAAATCAACACTCTTAATGAGAGAAATGACAAATTTGCCCCTAAGTATGAACTATGCGTTGTTTAATAAATTGTTGTTTGTTTTTTTAAGTCAAATGATATTTCAAAAAACAGAAAAATTATTTGCACATCAAAACATAAATTATTGTATCATCCAAAAATTAAAACATAAATTCATAAATCCGTTGATATCATCCAAAAATCAAATCATATGTAACACCCCATATTTTAACATTTGCATATAATCATGTATTTCATACATCAGGAAATACAAATAGCACATCTTAGATCACAATAGTACAAGAAGCTATATTACATAATTTACAACCAAAAATTTCCAAAAATAACATTCTTGTACAAAACTGGTATATAAACCAGTATTCCCAAAAATTCAACATATAATATATAGATCTTCAAAAATCAATTAAGCACAACAGAAAAATTCACATTTTCCCCTTCCCCTTATCCTTTGGCAAGGCCTGAGCTGCAATGCACATTTTTAAAATACAAAATGAGGGTTAAACTTTGAGGTCTAATGAGAAATCCCTTTTTTGCAATCACAGGGTGAAAATCACCAAAACCTGTTATGAAATCATATTTGAAATTTCACGAACATCTGACAACTTTTGTAAAATATAACTCAAATATCACAAACAAAAGGTGAGTTATAAAAAACTCTTACCACAAAAGAAATACCACCACTAAGGTTACCATAATCATTCGGTACGAAAATGCCCCAAAGCTCTTATGACTCATAAAGAATAGAACTTGTAATCTCAACTATACAAATACAATAAACCAGAGTTCTTGGTTATTAACCAAATCTTTTTAAAATAGGAATTGTTTTGAGCTTAAAAGAAAATTGATTTTAATAATAACCAAGGACCCTCTGGGTTTTTATATCAAATTCTTACTCTTTTGAATAGTCAAAATGTAATATCCGATATCCCAAAAGTCTTTGTTATTCAAAACACGGGCAATTAATACCTCTAGCTATAAAAACCATAAATGTCCTCATCGGACAATACTTCATGTGGTAAGGGTCCCTCATCGGACAACACAATGTCCGATAATAGTCCTCATCGAACCATGCATTTGAACAATATGATATATATATATACATACAACAGTTATGTTCATAACTTTGAATTATTATCATTAGATAAACCAGTATATTAACAACAATATCATATTCAAATTCAAAGCCTTTTGTAAAACTCACCTTATATGCGAAGTTTGAAGATGAACACAACAACACAAAATCAATTTCAACAATTTCACATAGAAATCCTTTCTCACAAATTCTTCCTTAGCAAATTCTCTCCTCACTTCTTTCCAAAATTGGCAACTGACTGCCTTTCAAAATTTTCAACCTTATATATCTTGCCATAAGAAGGCGGTGGGAATTTTATTATTTTTAAACCCCCCCCCCCCTTTCACACTCACCTACATATGCATATAAATCATAAATTTATAATAACCAAATAATCAGTTAAACAAATAATTACCTCAAATTATATAACCGGAACCCGATTATCACATTATCCATCCCTAAAAAAAATTCGTCCCGGAATTCAATCAATCGAATAACCACTGCTATCATTTCAGACTCTAACTCCCAAGTTGCTTACGAACTCTTATGAAAATGCCACTGAACTTTCACAAGATTGATTTCTTTGTTCTTTAAAACTTTGGCTTTCTGGTCAGTGACGGGCTCGAGAGTTTCCACAAAGTTCAACTTGTTATCCAATTTTACCTCAGGTAATGGTACTGCTAGACTCGGATCTGCCAAACACTTTCATAAGTTAGAAACGTGGAAAGTGTTATGAATTGAGCTGAGCTCCTCTGGTAATTCTAACTGATAAGCAACCAACCTGACCCGTTTGCAAATTCTAAACGGTCTAATATACGTTGGACTGAGTTTACCTCTCTTTCTAAATCTGATAACACCCTTCCATGGAGAAACTTTTAACATCATGAAATAGCCTACTAAAAATTCAATCGAAACCCGGTTCTGACAACATAAATTCAAAAAAATACTTAAAAGTCCAAGTTCAAACACAAAGTAGCCAACTTTGAACACAAATATTTAAAATTTAAACACTGTTGACCAAACTATTTGCAATTTCATCACCCAAAGGAGCCATATATTCAGTGTTATTAGCACCTTATTGGGAAATATCCAATTCTTCTTCTCCACTTCCTTCAGCTTCTTCTTTGTTGTAAAATAGTATCCTCGTTGCACTCCATAAAGAACAAATCTTAAATATTATATTTTCGGATAAAATTATGTATAACAAAACAAGCAATTACCATGTTTCTTTGTGTTGTAAATGGAAAGGGAGCCATCTGCCTTAGGATCAGAAATCTCGCTTTCAAGGCACCTTAAGCACATTCTATAACATTCCTAAGTTTATCATGTGCATGATTAAACCTTTCTTCTTTAGTCAAAGCACGTCGACGTCGAAAATCTGCTAACCAATATCTTGTGTTACGATATGGAGCCAAAAATCCACGAGCATTAGCGTATGCAACAACGTAAAGATAGTATTTACCTGAAAATCCACTCACATAGAAAGTATAATATACAAATGAAAAAGAAAAAATTCAAATTGAGAATGGTGTATATCCTGTGGTGGAAAGGGAAAACCAGATCGTGGGTTAAAAGCAACTTCTCTATGTATTCTAGAATCATGTTCTATACCTTACCATCTAGCCCAAACAAAAATGAATATCATGTTGAAATCACAAATTCCTAAAACATTTTGATAGCATCGACCGCCTCCTCTTCCCCTGTAAGCAGTTTGATGAGTAGCCGACATAATTGCACATATAAGGGTACCGTCTAGTGCACCTATTGGACTCTCATTAATAGAAAAATATTATATATATATATATATATATATATATATAACGCTTCAAATATCAAGAATAAATCTTACAAAAAATATCTCTCACAAATCTATGATGACTCGGCATATTGGAAATTGTATCAGAAGTTGTCGGCACCACGATTTATCTTGCGAATTCCATCAGTCTTATTAAAACTTAATGGAAATAAACATGAACAATTTTTGTAGAGCGCTGAAATCTACGTTTAATCATTCTATAACGCTTGTTATGCCCGATCATCGTCAAAAATATTGTCTTCTTCTCTTCGACACTAATGTTATAACCAAGTTCAAGGTTATAAAAGTTTGGGGTTGCTTTTAAACAATGGCAGAAAATTGAAGGGATGTTTTAAAAATATTTTAACCATCACCGCTTCATATACAAAACGGGTTAATTGATATATATATATATATATATATATATTATCTTTTTGGGTTTTGTTGAGTTAAGAAAATGATGTTTGGGTGAGTTTTGTGTGTGTTCTGTGGACCGAAGCAAAACAGAAGCAGAAAATAGGAAGAAGAATTTGAATTTTTGTGTTTTTGACTGGATTATTCGTTGTTGTTAACATTTCCATCTCTTTGTGATCATAAGGTGAGTTTTATATTCTTGGGTGAAGAAATAGTATGGTTTCAAACGTGAATATTTTGTGATTATAGCAATTTATTAGTATAAATTCTGGGTTTTTATATGATTTATCATCTGATTGTAATAAGGATGACATAATAAGGAGATGAATATTTTTGGTAATAAGGGTGACATAATCATGAGATGGGTATATTTTTGTAATAAGAGTGGCATAATTAGGAGCTGGGTATATCTTTGTAATAAGGGTGATATAATCAGGAGCTGCGTATATCTTTGTAATAAGGATCGTAAAATCAGCAGTTAGGTATACTGGATAAGGGTGACATACTCAAATTCTGGAAAACGTGATATTTTTTTATCATGGGATTCTGTTATCGCATCTATATGATGCGATGGTGTTGATTTTTATTGCATGTGTGTGATGCGATGAAATTGGGATAATGAATTGAAGTATTATTTATCGCATCCTTGAGATGTGACATGTTGAGTTTGTCGCACTAGTATGGTACGAGGAGTTGCTGTTATCGCATCTATATGGTGCGGCAAGTGTATATATTGCATCTATTGGATCCATAGGTTTAGGTGCTCGCATCCTTGAGATGCGACAAGAGTGGATTATCGCATCATTGAGGTGTGACAAGGGAAGTTAACGCATGTATGTGATGCGATAAATTTGGGTTATCGCATCAATGAGGTGCGATAAGATTGGTGTATTTTATATTTGATGCAACAACTTGATTACTTGTTTATTTAATGCGACAAGTTTGATACCAAAATGGATTTGATGCGATAAGATGAAGTTGTCTCGTCTATGTGATGCGACAAAGAGGTTTGTTTTAATAAAACACTGTTTATTGTTATTTATACAAATATAGGCTTTCTAAAAGTGTTTTGATGATTTTCACCCTGTAATAGCAATCAAAAGAGATTTCTCACTAGACCTCATGCTCTAATCCTCATTTTGTGTTTAAAATATGCATTACAGGTCGGACATAATCGGAGGATAAGGGAAATGGGAAAATGTAAAAGGACCATGATTGCATTACATATGTGGAAGTTTTGGAAGATGTTATATTACTTGTTATATTTACATGTCTTGTACTGGGTTTATATGAAGAAAAAAAAATTGTAGTTACTTTTGTTATGTAGCAAGATGTACATTTGGGACGAGTGTGTAATTATTTGAATTTCATGTTATATGAAATACGTGAGTTATATGCAAATACGAAATAGGGTGTTACACTAACATGTCTACTATCTTTCATCCAATTTATTTGTCTAAAATGATTACATAATAATATATATGCTTCATGTGAGAGGCGAATTAACTCTTGGCATTGCCCATACTAGGTCCGGTTAATAACTCTTGGGTATATGCATATCCACTCAGTGTCGAAGTATTATTAAGCATTCTTTCTATTCTTTTTGAAGCATTTCTCCGTCGTCTTACACACACACACACACACACACACACACACATATATATATATATATATACACCTAATAAATACGTAACTTGGGTGACATGTGTCATCTTCTTGTGAGTCGGTTATCTTATCTAGACACAATTTACATTAGTGGTTCAAAGAGGCCTATTTGGTTGACATCCATCCCTCTAAAAATGTATCTTTTTTTATCGTGGTTTAACTGATTTCCCTACTAAACGGGATTTAGTTCAGACTAATTTTCTTTAGCTAATCTGACAGTTTATTGCTGACAGTCTTCAGCTTTTAGCTTATCACTGACAGCCTTCAGCTAATATGACAGGTTATTGCTGATAGCCTTCAGCTTTCAGCTTATCGCTGACAGCCTTTAGCTTTCAGCTTATCGCTGACAGCTTATCACTGACAGCCTTCAGCTACTATGACAGGTTATTGCTGACAGTCTTCAGCTTGCGTTTTCAGCTTATCGTGACAGCTTTCAGCTATCACTGAAGAGGCAGCTTTCAGCTTATTGCTGACAGCTTATCGTGACAACTTTCAGCTATCACTTGCTAATGTTGTTAAGGAGTTCTATAAGATGAGTTTTGTTGGTTAACATGCCGGCTATAAAAGGGTTTTTTTTTGCCAAAAATAAGTCTATATTTGTTCTAAATAACACATTTAATTTTATTCTAGGGTTAACTTCATTTTAACAAATTACTGATATAGTTTCATTTCTAAATTCAAGTCTGAAGAGTCATTTTTCAGAGTCATTCTTTAGAATTATACTTCAGAGTTATTTTAAGAGTACAAGTCTGAAGTAGGATCGTACTTTCGATGATCATTCATATTTGTAAGATAAGTTCTTGACATGATTTAATTACCTCGTCTAATACACTGGATCGAACCTAGTATATATATATATATATATATATGTGTGTGTGTGTGTGTGTGTGTGTGTTTGTGTGTATTAGGATTACGATGAACATTTCTTCCTCGAAAGTTGTAATAACCGGATCCTGGTTATTACCCAAGATATTTAATACGTGATTATTTGATTAATTGATTGCATGGTAGCATGATAATTTGATACATGTTGATATGAAAATTTTGTGCATATGATATGTGTTTATGTGTATGCATGAAAAGGTATGCATGTATGTGCATAAGTGTATATGTGGTATGTATACATACACGTGGCTATGTGAGTTAGCCGACTTTCC
>NC_037540.1:37482003-37482170 GCF_001531365.2 Cynara cardunculus var. scolymus | reverse complement strand
TGGATGTTATTGAGGAGAAAAGAATAGGTTTGGCCTGAAACTTTGTTAAATCTTATTTGATATTAAAAGGTTTAAAAAGTGGCATTATATGGAACCCGATTGATTCAAAGATATGAAATTTGTATAGCTACGTGGTTAGCATGAAAGTGGGAAAATGATTTGATATT
>NC_037540.1:37477979-37481783 GCF_001531365.2 Cynara cardunculus var. scolymus | reverse complement strand
TTAATGCTTTTCTTATGTGCATTCAGCTGCAGAACTGCTTTTGTTGATTAGTACAAGACTGTATTTTGAATTTTTGGACCTTGTATGTGGTCATGATTGTAGATTCTTGTAGTAAGGGACCAGATGTATATGAATATGTATTTTTTTGGTATGAAATATGTGTTACATGCAATGTGTGGGTTGGGGCGTTATAGTCACTGTCTGGCAACCTACAATTTATAATAGTAAATAGCATATAAATGATTAATTTCACCCAAAGGTTAACATAAATGTCAACTTACGGTGAACTACGTTGGCTAGGGTCAACCTTGGTCAACTATGCTTAAGAACGTTCTTAACATCAACAAAATTATAGGAACGTGAGTTCAGGCACAAGGTGTATCATCTAGCTATATACCTTAAACGACTAAGTCTGGAAGAAGACCAGAGCCTCTGTGGACGGCCAGAGCCTCTGGTTGCATTGACAGAGCCTCTGGACTCTTAAGTCCTTTAGGCCAGAGTCTCTGTGGTTGTATTGACAGAGCCCCTCTACTTGTATACCATTAGAAAATAATACATCACCAAGGCCAGAGCCCCTCTGTGGGCTCTCTTCCAGAGCTTCTGGTCTCACGACCAGAGCCTCTGGTTGAATCATACTTAGCAATTATATTTCACATCAAGGACAGAGCCCCTCTGGTCTCTCTTCCAGAGCCTCTAGTCTTCATGACCAGAGCCTCTGGTTCTTAGTCACTTAGAAATTATTTCATCATAGGACCAGAGCCCCTCTGGTCTCTCTTCTAGAGCTCCTGGTCCCAAATCATACTTGGAAAAATAATTCAAGGGCCAGAGCCCCTCTGGTCTCTATCTTCCAGAGCCTCTGGTCTCGCGACCAGAGCCTCTGGTTCTTAACTAGACTTAGAACATAATTTCGAACCTAAGACCAGAGCCTCTGTGACTTAACTAAAATTATTTCAACATTAAGGGCCAGAGCCCCTCTGTGGTTTCTTCCAGAGCTTCTGTCTAACACAACTTGATACAAAGCTCTCATATAGAGCTTCTGGCTACCATAACTTGATACAAAGCGCCCATGTAGAGCTTTTGTACCATATAACTTGATACAGGGCTCTCATGCAGAGCTTCTGCATAATCTTCTTTAAAGTGGTTTCAAAATAGAACGCGATACAGCGTATTCACCAAATGAAATCTAAACTTTGAATTCGAACTCTAAAACACGAAGTTTGGACGTGGGCCTTAATAGAGATCTACACAGGGTCAAAGGTACAGCTAAACATTGTAACAACATGAATTTTGGTTGAGCATTTACCTCTAAATAACGGGAAAACAGGTGGTTCTTGCCTGGTCTTGAACTCTGGTTTTTCTCTCTCAAGTTCGACGATTTCTTTCTTCTTTTAAAAGAATGACGACCTTAAACCAGTGCCCACAATTTATACTCAAACGATTTGGCCTATTAGTTGAGCAAATCGGCCAAATCCCGAGTTTTAGGCTGTGAAACTGCTTTCTCCACAACCTGCAAACAGGCAGGTCACAGTTTCCTCATATGAACCAGGCACCGCCTGTTCCTCTTCTGCCTCTCCCAATAGTTGGCAGCAGGCTCCTCCCTCAAAATAGAGCCTTCAGCCCTCGACCGAGAATAAGAAAAGGAATTTAACTTATTTTAAATTTCAAATTTTTATTTAACCTATATATAGAAATAATAATGGAGATACATTATTTATTCCTCGAAATTTTGGGTTTTACAATTATGATTTTTTAGTAAAATATATCCCTACATACACAACTCCAGAATAGTCCTCGGAATTATCTCTTACACAAAGCCCTTTTTCAAGCCAAGTTGTTCATTTAGATTCCATACAAACTTGTAATGCAAAAATTGAAGAAGTAGAAGAAACCCAAGACATCCCTTCTCAAAAGCCAAAGAAAATTTCCAGAAAAATTAAGATACCAAGAATAAAGGCTAAAGACCAAATTAACAAGATGATTAGGGAAGTAATGCAAGATTATATTCCTAAGTATACTGAAGACAAGGAAATGGTCAAAGAAAAACCAGATTCTTCCACAGAAAGGAACCAAGGTGATAATTGTTCTGAAGACAGTGGATACTCTTTTGACAGTATTGCCAGACACAATCTTGACACGTGATCCAGTTACACTGTTCACGAAAAGACTACACTTGAAGAAGATACTGTAGAAGACCTAACGCGTAGCAGAACAGACAAAAAGACTACAGTAAAAAGAAGACTGAAGAATTCGCTTGAAGCTACAAGAAATAATGAGTCAAGACACGTTGCAACCTACTCTCATAACACCTTTACAGATGTCACAAATCTATGGATCCATAAATGCTATATAAAGAAGAAATCAGCAACATGGAGGAAGCATTGATCATCACCAACCAAAGAAGAGAAAGCCTCCATACTTTCCAAGAACCCCACTCTAAAATTTTAGCCTCTCTCATTGTAATATATAAAAGCTTTTGTATCACAAACTATGCTTTCATCTAGTTAAGGTAGTTTATTTTTTCCCTAGTCTAGTTTAAATCTTTTGGGGACTTCCCGAAAGAGAAATCCTTAAAAAGTCTTTTAGATGTATAATTATAGTTAAGCTTGTAATCCCATCAGATATTGTATATATTGTTTCTTTAATAATTTTTTTAACATGATGCTATGTTATACTTATATTCTTCCTAAGTGACTCGAAAGTAAAGTAAAGGACATTGTTAAGGCCGGAGTGAGCCTGTGTTGTTGTCCGTTGATACTTGTCGAAGAAAAGGACTTATATAAGTATACTAGTCATTTAAAAAAAACATATGCTTTTATATTTCAAGTTTTGTATATGGTGGCATACAACTTACTATATATTCATCTAATACACTGTTTTAAGGAAAGTACTGAGTAGGACGAAAGTTTTCTTGATTACATTTCTAGTGTTTTATATCTGGTAAAAATTTCAATCCGGTACCCCCCCAATTTGGTATCAGAGCAATCATAGTTTTTTAATTTGTGTAATATTACTAGTCTTTTAATTTGGTACTTTATAATAGTTTTTACGTATTAGTCGGTTATAGACTTTAATTCGTATTAATTATAGACTTTAATTCGTATTAATTATAGATTTTAATTCGTTTTAATTATAAGAATAAGTTTCATTTCCAAACCCTGAAAATTATTAATAATAACATAATGGCCCTTGCTAATATATGAATAGCCAAGAACTACATAAATATTATTGTAATCAATCTTGTTCTACTCTTTGCTTTTATAATAAGACTATAAGAAATAATCCTGAGCTTCATAAGAAAATTTGTTATTTTCTTTCCTTAGACATACCCCAAGATATAAAAGTTCTAGTCATTAGAAAATTTAGAGAAACTATTAATAATATTGAAAAGAAAAGAAGGGCAGAAATCTTAAAAAAACTTGAAATAGAAAAAAAAAGATTTGGACTTTTAACGAGACAACTAATTCGAGCCTATATATACAAGTAAACTTGGAATCAAGAAGATTAGAATATTTGGGATTAGAATTAAACCAACTCATAAATAAGAGATTATTAAATATAGTAGACAGAGGTAAACTTAAGTGTAATTTTGAAAGAGACCACCAACACAATTTTTATTCCATAGACCAAGTCCAGAATACTATTCTAGATTTATTAATAAACTTAGCTGATAATTTAGAAGTCAAGATCTGTAAGTTAACAGATAATCTTAACAACTTAGAAAATAATATAATAAATATAAATAAAGATGTTGATCCTCTCTCTCAGTGATTTGATGATAATCCCTTTTCCCTTTCACGATGTATT
>NC_037540.1:37476880-37477379 GCF_001531365.2 Cynara cardunculus var. scolymus | reverse complement strand
TTTCTTTACCTTATCTTTCCGCAAACAGTCTTGTAAAATATGTATTGATCTTCTCTATCAATATATATTTTAAATTTGAAAATACTGTGTTTGTATTCATCCCCCTTTCTACAAACTGTTTCTATTCTTGTAGACCCTTACGGGACCAACAAGTGGTATCAGAGCAGTGTTTTCTTTCTTTCCTTGTGTTTAGCTAATCTTTTTTATTAATTTATCTCTTCTTAGATAACTTACTCTTTTAAATGGCTTTACAAATCACAAACACACACACACACACAGAGGATAATGGCTCTCTTGCCAAACCACCCCGGTTTGTCTGTGACAATTTTAGTCTCTGGAAGAACCAGATGTCCCTCTTTCTGGAAGGTGTGGATCCTGAAATTCCACACTACATAGAAAATGGACCATATATTCCATTTGCTATTGTTCTGGCTGTTCCAGCAACATCTACGACTGCCGCGATTCTTAAACGGAAGATTCCAAAGCTTCCACATCAGTG
>NC_037540.1:37476656-37476820 GCF_001531365.2 Cynara cardunculus var. scolymus | reverse complement strand
AACCACTCAGGTTCAGGAGACTAGAAAGATCAACCTAGTAAGACAGTATGAAAGCTTTCTTTGTGAAAAGTCCAAGACACTGTCTGAAGTACATCAAAGATTTAATTGCCTTCTTATTGATCTTAGGGGTGTCGACAGGGAATATTCTAATTCTGAAACCTTGA
>NC_037540.1:37475688-37476556 GCF_001531365.2 Cynara cardunculus var. scolymus | reverse complement strand
AAAGGTAGGTAGCCATGATCAAGCTTCACACGCCATGCTGTCAATCCTATATRGTGTTTAYTTYAATCTTYCTTTGGACTATGCTCAACTCATTTTTGAGGATATGATTGGGCTCATAAAGAAGAAATGTGCCACTCAAAAGGGAGAAAAATCGAAAGTACAGGCTCAAAAGAAGGCCAAATAAGACATTAACCAACCAAACCTGATATTCCAATGTTTTCTTGGTCTTGCTTTTGGAGACCTCCTAGCACAAAGATTGCCCTCTGCAGCGCCTAACGTAAAATTATACCCATTCAAGGATTTCAAGCCTACGGAACACGAAAATGGCTACAAAAGCCCCCGTCCTATCTCAAAAGCCATGCTCCGTTATCTCTCGCATGAAGAAAGGAAAGCTTACAGACGTGGTAACAGGCGACCAGAACCGGTCCCTGCAACCCCACCACGCATAGGTGTACCCCTAGGTGAGTGTGTTGAAAAATGAGAGTTGAGGAAAGGTTGGAAGAGCCCGTAGTGGCTGGTGAGATGAGTGAGCACCCACCTAGCGTCCCCTCACCTCCACGACATAAGAAGAAGAAGACTCAGAAGGCTGATGATACCTCTGAGAAGAAAACGGCGAAAAAGAGGCCCGCAAAAGGACAGGGCCCAACTGTGCCTCTGCCTAAACACAAGAAAAGAAAACACAAGAAGGCTGAAACAACAGAGCCCACAGAACCTACAGAGCCTTTGATTGAAGAAGAAGTGGCAGAGGATACAGCTCCTGTAAAGCGCAGAAGGTTGCGCAGAATGATCGTCGACAACTCCCCAACAGAACAGATTGAAGATGTTCTAAAGAATATTCACAAGGAGTTCACAGCGACCATTGATGCAT
>NC_037540.1:37452498-37475652 GCF_001531365.2 Cynara cardunculus var. scolymus | reverse complement strand
CAGAAGAAGGCCAAAGAAGACATTAACCAACCAAACCTGATATTCCAACGTTTTCTTGGTCTTGCTTTTGGAGACCTTCTTGCACAAAGATTGCCCTCTGCAGCGCCTAACGTCAAATTATACCCATTCAAGGACTTCAAGCCTAYGGAACACGAGAATGGCTACAAAAGCCCCGTCCTATCTCAAAAGCCATGCTCCGTTATCTCTCTCATGAAGAAAGGAAAGCTTACAGACGTGGTAACAGGCGACCAGAACCGGTCCCTGCAACCCCACCATGCATAGGTGTACCCCTAGGTGAGTGTATTAAAAAATTGAGAGTCGAGGAAAGGTTGGAGGAGCCAGTAGTGGCTGGTGAGATGAATGAGCATCCATCTAGCGCCCCATCACCTCCACGCCATAAGAAGAAGAAGACTCAGAAGGCTGATGATACTTCTGAGAAGAAAATGACGAAAAAGAGGCCCGCAGAAGGAGAGGGTCCAACTGTGCCTCTACCTAAACACAAGAAAAGAAAACACAAGAAGGCTGAAACAACAGAGCCCACAGAGCCTACAGAACCCTTGATCGAAGAAGAACAAGTGGCAGAGGATATAGCTCCTGCTAAGCGCAGAAGATTGCGCAGGGTGATTGTCGAAGACTCCCCAACAGAACAAATTGAGGATGTTCTCAAGAATATTCACAAGGAGTTCACAGCGACCATTGATGTTTCAACTATAGGCACAGAAGTCGTTCTAKACGACGAAGATGAAGAAGAAGACTTAGGCGAGGGCGAAAAAGATGCCCTTGGCACACAACCAAGCCAAACTCCCAGTGCATTCCATGATTCTAGAGGCCCTGTTCTAGAGGAACCCTCTATTGAAATAGGCTCGCCCAAGCCGATCCCTACCTATCCAACCATCGCAGAGGATACTCTTTCATCCTCTGTGGAACGCACTCCTGGGTTTTATTTTTTCATATAGCTTTTATTTCTTCAAGAGTTCCAAGCATCAGACGAAGGTGTTCAGTATGTTCTTTTCAGATTTTGAGTATGTAAGAATATCACCGATAAATACAATAACAAATTTATCAAGATATTCGCTACATACTCGATTCATCAGATCCATGAAAGCTGTAGGAGCATTGGTTAAACCAAAAGGCATAACCAAAAACTCATGATATCCATACCTGGTCTGGAAAGCAGTCTTGGCAATATCTTCATCTCTGACTTTCAACTGATGATATCCCGATTGTAAATCGATTTTTAAAAAAATAACTGGCTCCCACTAGTTGATCAATGTAAACGATATTTATTTTTGATTGTCAGCTTGTTTAATTCTCGGTAATCTATACGCATCCGCATTGATTCGTCCTTCTTTTTGACAAAGCGAACCAGAGCACCCCAAGATGAAGTACTTGGTCTAATGAAACCTTTGTCAAGAAGATTTTTTTAACCGAGTAACCAGTTCTTTTAATTCTGATGGTGCTAATCGATATGGTGCTCTAGCCACTGGTGCTGCCTCGGGTATTAGATCAATTCTGAATTCCATAAATCTATCAGGTGGTAAACTAGACACGTCTTCTAAAAAAATTCTGGATAATCACTGAAAATTGGAATTGACTCTTGTTCCCCTTTTTGTTTCTTCGAATCAATCACATAGGCTAGATATCCCTGACACTTTTTCTGAATACACTTTCGAGCTTTCAAAACTGATAATAAATTGGTATGGTGATCCTGCCGATTACCATAAATAAAAATCGGCCCTCTGCCTGGTAAAGTAATACTGATCATCTTTTTGTTGCACAAAATACTTACTTGATTTTTTGCCAACCAATCCATTCCCACCACAACATCAAATTCCTTCATCGGCATTGGAAACAAATGGATCGACAGCCCACGCCTCTCAATTTCGATTATGCAATTATTGTACATATAGGTAACAGATACTTGACTATTAGCGGTATCAACCACTAATATATTGTCAAGAGGCACATAATTCATATATGCACATCCAACAAATGATGGTGATACGAAGGAAAAATTTGCACCACAATCAAATAACACTTTAGCATATACGGAATTAATAAGAAATGTACCTGTTACCACATCTGGCATTGTCTTGTTCTCATTCTTGGTCATCTGAAAAGAAGGACACCGCACCCCTCCCTGTCCTCCTCTGGTCACATTCGGCCTTCTCTGAGCACTTGGGGTATTCCCTCCCATAGTCAGCCTTAGAGCTCTTAGTTGTGGACAGTTTGGTTTGATATAGTCCGGTGATTTACAATGGAAACATCCCTTGGGAATTGGACAATCCCTCGAAAAATGACCCAATCCACCGCATTGTTAACATTTTCTTGGGTCAGATTGACAATTTCCAGAATGAACCTGTTGACATCGTGGGCAAGTTCTAACAGCTGATTGTTGAATTGGTCGTTTATCCATCTTTATAAATTTATGTTTTCAAAATCCAGCCGATGACCCTTCCCATTTTCTCTTCTTAGATGCTTTTTCTTCCCCTTTCTGATTTTTATTCCTTTATGTTGTTTCGACAGTGTCTACAGCCAGAGGAAAAGTAGCAGGACTCATTGCAATAACAAATTCATGTATTGAAGGTTTCAATCCCAAGATATATCCCAAAAAAAATTTCAATAAATTTTTCTGTATAATCTCGTATAGTCTGGTCTCCCTGTTCTAATTTCAGAAAATCCTCTTCCATTTGTCTAACAGCAGCTTTCGGGCAGAATTGCTCTCGGAATCAATCTACAAATCCTGACCGAGACATAGTTCTCAAAATCTCTGGTTGATCTAGTGACTCTAAATCCCACAAGTACCGAGCATTGGATTTTTGCATGGACACATCAAATTTGACTTTGTCTTCCTCGGAGTATCTACTGGTGTTAAAGACTAATTCTATCTCTTTTATCCACCAACACATGGATTTTAATGGATCTCTTTCTCTTGAGGATGTTGGGGTGTACATGTTTAGAACATTTTTATGTCTCCCCCTCTCTGGCTTACTGCTGCAATCGGAGGATTTATTTCAACTCTTTCTTTTTCAACTCTGGTTGGTATTCCCATAATAGACACTCGAGTATCTTTTAGCTTGCTCATATCCTCTTCTAGAATATCTTTGGTTACATACTCTGGTTGAGATGGCGGCTCTTGATTGGCATTCCCTGAGATAGATTCACCATGCTCTGTATGGATCTTTGACTGACTATGTATGCTTCTCCCTCGGCCTCTGCCTCTATTTCTTTCTCTGCCTCTGCCTTCAGAAGCACCAGTTGGAGCATTATTGGGAGATTCCTCTCTATCATTGGGGTCAGGGCAGGTGATCCTATCAGATCTTCTAGACCAACTTGCCATCTACATGTGTTCATTTATTAAGTATCACATATTCACATTCCCAAAAATAATATGGTATCCAAGTACAAATATGTACCTATAAATTCATAATTACATTAGCCATTTATAATTCGAATTCACCTTACATACTGTCCTCCTAACCTATCATATTTATTCCCAATGGTGCTATCTATGTCTAGAACCCCTTAATATGTAAAAATCAGTTTAAGTCCATGCATCATGCTTTGAATACCTAAATCCCTTAAACTGAGGCTCTGATACCACCTTTGACGACACCCGTACTCCACATTTGCATATAACATATATATTTCAAATAAAGGAAATACATATTACACCATATTGGTCCTACTAGTACAAGGTTTCTATATTTACATAATCTACAACTCAAAAATTCCAAAAGAATAACCAAGTACTATCACATGTATGTCTACATGTATCTTCAAAATACTGCAGATAAGCACATAAGAAAAATAATCATATTTTCCCCTTCACCTTAACATACCGAGACCCTGGCGGTCCTGCAATGCATATTTAAAACACAAAATGAGGGTTAGACCGGAAGGTCTAGTGAGATAACCCTTTTATTAGAAATGACAGGGTGAAGATCACCAAAATGTATTTAAAACATTTTCTCATTGATACAGATATATACTCCCGGGAATATGCACTAATTATATGTTGGAACCTAGATTCCTCTTAATTAACAGAAAACACAGTAAAATCAGAGTATGAATATAATTGTGATTGTGCAACTGAAATGGTTTAACAGAATATTCATGATGAAAGTAGGAATGTAAAATAGACTTGAATAAGTTGGAAGCTTTTATTAGATAATGAGTAGTAACAGTAAAACTCACAATCTAATTGTATTCTCACAAGAACTCTCTGTTCTAGAGCATAGTCTAATTTGGCACTTTCAGGTAACTTGTAACCTGAGGAAGATGCCACCTTTTTTATGACTAAGATAAACATAATCTTCTAGAATATTGGCTTCAAACTCTGAGTTCTTCTTCCGCGTTCTTATCATTCACGTTCCTTGGAAAGTGGAGTGGACTGAGCCAAGCATTCTAGATTCTGTTAGGAGTGTTGGGAAAAGTCTGAACCAAGCATGCAAACCACAAGAGTAGGAGACTCAGAGGCTCTGCATGTACTATGCAGAGAATCTGTGTCTTGACTGATGTTATGTATCAAGTACTTAACCTTTTTGACGTTTAAGTCTTCATCTTCCCCATGGTAGAGTATGGGCTCTGTATATGAGACACTTAGCTCTTTGAGTAAGAGCTCTGTCTCTTGATATCTTCTGCTTAAGAGATCTTGGTCAAGACAGCTTCAAAAGACTAAGACCTAATGACTAGAGTAAGAAGATTCTTACACTTTTATAAGATGGGATCTAACAATCTCCCCCTAAGTGTAAATAAGACAGACACTTACTAGAATGAATACACGAGTCTAATCGAAGCCAAAGGTCAAAAAGGACCTCTGTATTACATTGAGTATCTAAAGTTTTTACAATATGATGAAAGAAAATTACATGACTTGAAAGAAAAATAAAAGATAGCTATTACTTACAAAGGTAGAGGCCTAGATATGTTGAAGTATCATGAACCTCCTAAGAAGTTCATGAAACTCCATTACATTATCGATAGATCTGACTTGATTGCTCATCCTCTCCTTTACGCCAGGGGTTGTGTCTCTGCTTCTTAAAAGGTTATTCTTGATGTACCGAAGAGTTGAATTGGAATACTTGAAGCACTGGTCTTCACAGAAGAACACCTTCTTGCCTTGTTCATTCCTGAAGACCACCTTATGCTTTCGTTCCACCAGCACCGTCCAGGAGGGGATGTGCTTTATGCCATCAAAGTCTTCGTTAGGTGTTGTGACCCTTAGTTGGTTAATCCCTAGATCCAAAGAAATTTAAAAGTCGAGCTTACTCCAATAGTCAAGAAGGTCAGTCATTGTTTGCTTTACCACAAAGTTGGCTAGAGCATACATCATACCTTTGTCTTTCTTGTGGTCAGTGAAGAAATACAGAGAAAGAATATATCAGGGATTAAGGTTTATCAGATCGCAATCTGTGAAGGTACAGATTTGCCCATGGGATCTTTCCTCTATATATTCATGGAAAACTATCTGATTATGAGCAAAGATCCTCTTTCTAATGTCCAAAATCTGCTTGATCCCGTCCACAGAGTGAACTGTAGAGATTGGCTGTGTGAATTATCGGATGAACCTCTGCCTTATGTTTTCCTGAGTCATCGGATGAAGATTGATCTTTTAAGTAGGCACCTCATTCCTCTGGTTATATAGGTATTGAAATATGTCTTCAATGTTGGCCGTATCTTTGATAAGCTTCTCTCGTGGTATGGGCCTCATTATCGCATCAATTTGGTCCATGATCTCTTGCACGAGATCAAAGGATGGTTTAAAGCTCCAAGGTTTGTTGATGCTTGTACCTTGTTGTCTGCTTTGACTGGACCCTCCTGCCTTAGAGCAGGTGTTACAACTTTTGTCTCTTGAATGGGGACCCTTGCTCTATGAGTCTGGCGGTGCGGTGGTGGTGCGGCGACTGTTACCTTGGCAACTAGTGGTATGGCCATTGGGGGAGGAACATTCTTTGTTGTGCGTTGCTTCTTCTCTGGCTCTATTACGTTCACCACTACCACCTCCTCTTCATCTATTCAAGCGGGTTGAGTGGTCTCCATGAAATATTCTACGGATGATGAGAGACTTGATGGTGATGAAGAGGCATATATGGAAAGTAGTTTAATTGCATCCTCTTCATCAACCATCTGCCCTGCCTGGTTAGCTACTTTTGGTGCAGCTGGCATCGTCTCTTCTCTGATTGCCTCCTCTTGTTCATGCACAGCCCTGGATGTTTGTTGTGATGGTGGAGGGGTTCCTCTTGTTGAGTGGAGGCAGAGGGGGTAGCAAGAGGAGTAACAGTTTGTGCTAAAGATGGTTGTTTCTCCCCTTCTTGACGATTTAGAGGACCAGACTGGTCTGGGTTCTCATTATCGTCAATCCTCCTCCTCTTGGACGCTTCAGCACAGGTGGAAGATTGCTTGGTAGGCTTGTGCTTAGGCCTCTACACATCTATGGGAGCCATAGCTTTGACCTTGGCGTCGAGGAGTTTGACGATGTCTACTGCTTCATGGATGGCTTTGTTGATCTCAATGCCTGCCTAAAACTTGAACGCAGCAAGGGAACGGCGCATGTCTATGACCGCTTACTTGGCTATGTTGTTGAAGTTCGAGGTGAAATCAGAAACCTTCTAGAGTAGACGATCACCTAGAACCCACATTTCGGTCTGGGTGATGTAATCGGCTAGGATGCTCAGAGGGATGAGCGTTGTTTGATATTTAAAGTTGGACGTGGAGGCAGCATCCCTCTGGATTTGAGCAAGAACCCTTTGCAGGGTTTATACGTTGATCGCCGTCAATTCATAGAGTTGTTCGAGTAGAGAAGCATTTGTCATGGACTTATCTCTCAATACTGCTATGGATGATCGAACTTCATCCAGAGCGGGTGCAGAGGTTGATGGCTCTACACGGGCCATGTTGAGTTTTAGCTCTTCCAAGGAGCACAACACAAAGGTGGCAAAGGACTAGAACTCGTCCCTTATGACATATGCTGTAGGGGTAACCTCTGGCTCAACACATGGGCTAGATTCAGTCCTTGTTTCGAGGACACCTTCTATCTCGACTTGTTGGACGTTGGTCGATGAAGGATTTCCAGCTGATCCTCGTGTCTCTCATAGAGGAGAAGACACTATGGATGTTTTTTCAAGAGGGACTTTCTCAACAGATTCAGAGTCTGAAGAAGAGCCCTCATTGAGTGGACTTAGAGACTTGTCGAGAGTCTCTAAGCCAGGTGCACCTAGACCTTGCTCTGAAAAAGGTTGGGAGATTTCTAGTGTAGAGGAAACGAATTCCTCTGTAAGGGAGAGTGGCGTGGCGTGGCATGGGGAGACATGGTACTTATCTTTTCAATGGAATCATCTTTTTGAGAGGATGAGTCATGCGATGTAGGTTCCCTTTGGCTAAATTGGCCAGAGCCAGATGAGACCTCTGGCTGGTTTGGCTGGCGAGGGTTCGAGGTGTGCACCTCTGGTTCAATGATGTTTCTTGCTCGACCAACTGAGTCAGATTGGGTGGATGCACTGGGAGTTGGGATGGGAATATAATTGTGCGTATTTTGAGCCAAGTCTGCTCTGGCTCTTCCTGAGCCTGGGCAGCTGCTCCCTCATCATCCTCATCGCTTTCTGATGATGATGAACTCTCATCACCACTCTCTTCCTGCTCTCCCTCTGAGTCCTTTACATTAGAACTTGAGATTTGTTCTTGATGTTGACGCAGAGCCTCTTATTCTCTTCCTCTTCTCTCTTAGCTCTCTCTTCTTCTTCATGCTTCACCCTCTCTCTCTCTTTCTTTTTTCCTCTTTCTCCCTCTGTATTTTGGCAGCTTTCTCTTGTTGTGCCCCCTTCTTCAAGCGTTAAACGCCTGTTTTGTGATTGGGCTTCCTACCTCTTCCTTTTCATCTCCCTCATCTGCTCCTTCTGTGCTCTATCTTCAAGCGTTAAATGCCTGTTTTGTGACTTAGCTTCTTGTCTCTTCCTCGTCACCTCTCTCTCTCCCTCTTGTGCCCTCTCAGGTAGAGGTCTTTCTGCCTCCTCCCCCTCTTGGGTTATCCTTATGTGTGTCGGGGTTCGAGGCACTGGTTCTAGCTCCTCGCGTACACGTTTGATCTGATTTTAAATTTCTTGATCGTGGGAATCTATATTTGAGGGGGGGTGTGAAATTTTATCTGGTTTTGAATATCTGATCATATTTTGAGGGGGAGTGAATTTTATTTGTATTGAACTAACAGTCTATATTTTTCTTACAGATATTTTGAGCATTATCTAATTTTTTGAAAGATGTAGAGTTCATAAATACAAGTGTTTCGCCGATCTAGTCTAATCCGGACAACACTTGTCCGATTTATTGCAAATTTGGATAACACTTGTCCGATTTAGACTAATCCGGACAACAGGCTATATAATAAACTCTTATCCGGATAAGATTATATATGCTTTACAAGGGATTGAGCGGATTAGTAAATCGCTTGTTTGCTTTGACCGGATTCTTAAATCACTTGACTCGTTTATTCTTTCAAGTCCTTAAATAGATCATTTCTTGAGCGATTTAGTCTTTCTTTTGAGCAATTAAGTATTCTTCATTGAGCGATTTATCTTTTAATCGATTGAACCTTGAGCGATTTATTCTTAAACTGGACAAGTCTTGACCGGTGTTCTTCTAAATCGCCTATGCCTTGAGCGATTTATTGTCCGGATTATCACTTAGTTAATTCTTATTCCACAAATCGGACACCTCTTGACCCATTTATTCTAATCTGGACAACCCTTGAGCGGTTTAGAATTTGAACGGGTTTTGACTTTGACTATAAATAATCGATTCATTTTTACTTTTTATTTTTTACCCCCATTACTATTCATCATCGTCTGCGGTCGAATATTCCTGTTTACCGTTCAAGACAATTCAAGTTCTTTGATTCAAATCTCTGTTTCATCTCCATTTTACTCTTAATTAAGGTTTCCATTTGATTCACACTCATCGACTTTTGTTAACTCCTTAACCATATCGATATATAGTTGGACTATTTGGACTGATTAAACTGTTAATGATAAATCTGATAAAACGATGACTGTGATTCGAACTAAACTGTTAAATAACCAAAAATAGACTAATCACTGTTAATCGCATCTCATAAAACAGTTTTTGATGTTAATCCTTGGTACATTTTTCACTGTTATAGGATATTTTTTATTAGGGCTCATTTTTTTAGTATTTTTTACACTTTAGTTTTGACCGGATTTATCACCAGAGAAAGTGATCGGAGAAAACTCCGATCAACCTTAATCCGGTTGAGTTTGTCCGGATTAATGTTTTGCCATGGATGTTTTTTCTTTTCTTTCTTTCTTTTCTATCTTCCTTTGTTGACCGGTTATGTAATCCGGTTACCAAAAAAAAAATTTGAAATTTTATTTAGTCTTAATTTTTATTAAAATTTTTTAATTGTTTTAGTTTTATTTTGGGGTTAAAAAAAATTTAGAATTTTTTTTTTGGTTTCATTTTTTTTAGTGTTAATGTAGATTTTTTTAACAAATTGTTTTTTAGTATTTTTTTTAATTAATTTTTTTTGTTTTTGTTGTTTACAATTTTTTTTAAGTCTTTATTTTTTTTAATTTCAAAATTTTGAATTACTTGAAAGATATGAGTTCTAATATGTTTAGATTTTTTACAGGTTAATGGCGGACATTCAACATCAATCTGACGAGGAATCTCACATTCCCTCGGTCAGATCTGATAACATTCCAAACCTCCCACAACCGTCTAACCAACCCATACCTTCTGAAACCCTTTTTCCCCAATGCTAGTACCTAGACATAAAGCCAAATAACCATTCTTTCAATTTTGACATGCCTGCCGAATATCAGATAATTCCTGAAATTCTGAGAGGACACGCTATTGCCTACTCCCTTTCAGCAAATACACCTGTTCCAATGGTGTATTTACAACTATTTTGGAGTACCCTTACTCTGGCAAAAGACGGCGACACATTATATTTTGAAGGAGCAGTGGATGAATACGTCAGCCGTCTGACATTAAAACGTTTAAGAAGGATTCTACGACTTCCCGGCCCAGGCTCAAGAGGATTTGAACAATTTGTAACTGATGACGAATTATGCCGCGACATTAAACTGTTAGGATACTCGCAAGAGTTGACTAACCCGTCACTGTTCAAACGACGTTTTCTGCCATCTATCTGGCATTTGTTGTTCTCCATTCTGAACAGATGCCTGACGTCCAAGACTGCGAGAATATATACATGTAGCAGTTTTTTCCTCAAATTCTTTCATGGGATAGTCTTCTCTCGTAATTATGACTATGCCCTAGTTATCTGGAATGAACTGGTGGAGCTTGTGCCTTTTCAGGGATTTCTGCAATTAGTCATAAAGGCAATGATGAATGCAAATGAAGATATCTCGGCCAGATCCAATGCTGAAATAGGGCCGACATTCGTCATGTCTAGAATCCGACAGCATACGGAAGTCGAAGACTTGGATTCTATAATGGAGATACTAGCAGAGCTTTTTCTTTGGCTAATCAGACTGCTCAATGTGTGATAGACTATAGGAGAGTTATAGATCCTATAGTTCAACCAGAACTGGTTGAACTTACCCAGGGATCATCCCATGCCACAGCTGACAGAGAGGTGTTAGATATAGATGAAAGAGTTCAGGAACAGGAGTTACCTAAACAGTAGTGTGCTGAGAGAAAATATAATAGAGAGGGGTGAACAGGAGGGGGAGCGTCTGATCAGCAAAGTACTTCAACTGATAGTACTTCCACAACTTCTTCAAGTTCGAAAGATACTGAAACCGACAACCAGGCAGCTCTTGGTGATCATGATGGGGATGATGATAATAATGATGATGATGGTGCTGACAACCATCCCTTCACAGAATATTCTAGTCGGAGCATCGGTTGATGATATTAACGACATCTTTCCAGAATTTCCTGCTCAACAGACTTGTCCAAGTCTACATTCATTATCGTTTGATGTTGAAGAATATGGACCAACATATGATGAATATGTCCGTATTCTACAAGGTGCTTCAATCGGAGAAGGAGATGAGGGAGAATCTGTTGAAAATGAAGAGAGGATGTGTGAAAGGGACGAAGAAGAACATAGTGAGGGTGTGAGTGGAGCACAAAAAGAATGTCAAGCTCCTTACCTAGCCGATACACATAGTCGGGCACTCACATCTACTACGGACATTCATTCGTTGAATGAAGGTATTGAACAAGATATAGCTAGCCTAGTTATGCAAATGCACACCCAACCTATCTACTCAACTGGTTCTTAACAACCAGTTGTTTCACTTCTTCATGGGGATGTAGCACATATGCTAACTACTTCTCATTCGGAGAATGTAGTTACTGAAACAAGTAGGCCGCTGCCCCAGCCTACGACTTCGATTCAGTGCACCTCGAGTATAGAGACGATACACATAGGTACACATGAGTCGCGAGCATCTGTTGCTCCAGTTGCAGTTCTTAGTGAACTTGCCGGAACGACCAGAGTGATGTCGATTGGCATTTCACAAGGGCCGGTCGGAAGTCCTACCAGTGCTATCAATATTCCAACACTGAACGTAGGCACAACAGTTTATTCAACTGTTGTTTCAACTGGCAATCTATGTGATCCAGGCGTTAGTTTACCGGACTTCGTGTCAAGGGAGTATCTGGACGGTGTCCTAAAGGTTGTTCAAAACAATATGGATGCACAGATTGCAAGTCTGAAAAGACTTTTGAAGGGGAAAGAACAAGTCGAGGAAGAGCAACCATCTGTGCCATCACCACCACCTGTACCTGAGCCTTTGAGGGTACAAGATCAAACGGTGGATGAACTCAAATCGTTGTTGTACGCTAAATTGCTGACATCATAAAATCCTGAAGCTGAAGATGCAAACTTGGTTGGGCTCTTAAGACAACAACTTGATGATAATCCTTCCGTTAGAGCCTTAGAGTTTTTGGATTTTCAAGATGTGGTTGCTTCTAGCTTCATCAAAGTTAGTAAGTTAATCACATGGAACGCCCAAGATCTTAAAAGTTCAATGGATGCCTTTTTTGAACGGGTATCTACTCTAGAAGAGACGTTCAGATCTCAGGCCTCTTACAAAAGAAGGCATGATGACCCGAAAGATCCAAGTCATCATGAAGGGGAGAGGAAGAGACAGAGGGTGGCTGAGACGTCTGCTCAGGCTCTAGGTCTTGAAAGTGAGCCAGCTGCTCAAGATGGGAATGCTGAAGATTCTGCCCCGGAGTCTACACGGGAAAGAATCATCGAGGCTATTATTGTAGAAGATGAGGAAGAAATAGAGACAAGTCCTACGATCGAGCCAATGGTTGAAAAGCCAACGAACTCAATAGTAGGGACAAGGTTGTTATTGGACTTGTTTGCCAATGTTGGTTTGAATGACGTGTTTTCTACTATGCTAGGTGGAGAGCAAGATTTTGGAGAGGATATTGAAAACATTGACGAGTCAACTGGCTTTACTTTGACTTTGAAGCTGACATAAATGATGAAGATCCAGTTTTCCCAATTCAGGGTGACCGTCAAACAGTGCCAGAATCCTCCACTACAACTGTAGCTGGTGCATCTGATATTCATGCTGCTAGAGAGCCTTTTCATCCTACAGAAATTTTCACGAGGAATTATGTACCATTTGAAATTAGAGCCAATGTTCCAGGGTATGATAGGGAAAGGATCCAAGAGTCGTATCTTGAAGATATCTACTTTGGAATCTTCCTCCGACATCATAAGGCTCTGAGTGGTGATAAAATTCTTGGTATCCATCGGGAAACCAAAGATTATCTCTTGGAGTACAAGCACTTTCTGAAAGCCAAACGTCTGCCTGTTAGTGAAGTTCGTACCAAACATCGGGTTCTCACAATCAAACAGATAGATGCTCAAAGAATTTTTAGAGTTTGGTATCCGGTCTTCACTGTGACTAGACAAGATGGGAAAATCTGGAGGTTTAGTGAAGCTGATTTCTCGAACTTATATTTGGAAGACTTGGAGTATATGTACTGCGAGATCCAAAACATGACCAACAGGAAAGATGGAGCTCTGGTTGCTCTTGATGAAATTAAAAGATATATACGGAGTCATGTAAAGTTGGCTATGGTTATTGATGTTCAGATGGGTCTTGAAGAAAGTCAAAGAATCATCAATTTGAAGAGACCTGGCCAAGACTTAGAAAATATTGATGTTTATCCAGTTTACATGATTCTTGAAAAACCAGAGTTCGGAGTCATATACTTTGTTGAGCATCAAGTGAAGAAGTTTATGAGATTCAGCGAGCTAAACAAGTATTCAGATGGTACAATAAGACTGGTGAGACGGGCGCATGACTTGAAGAGGGTGAACAATGACAGGGCTGCGGAGTCGGAGAGAATGAGCTCTAAAGAAAGATATTTGTTGATCAATGCCATAAATCTGCTCGAGGAGAATATTCAATACCGAAAAGCTCTAAGGAGGTTGGAGAAACTCCTAGGACTTAGAAAGACAAAATTTACAAGAGTTCAAACTTGAATCCAAAGGGGGAGAATGTTGGGTTCGAGTATGCGCGTTATTGTTGTATTCAAGTTCTCCATATTTTTACATGCTTTGTAATAGAATAGCTTTATTCCTTCCTTAGTATAAATAGTAGTTTCCTTTGTAATTGTAATTAGCAAGTCATTAGCAATTTCTGTAATCTAAATTAGCATTGTAATTCTCTCTCTCAATCAATCAAGAGACATTTGGTGATCTACTCTTTCTATTCATCTTATTCATCTTGTTCTTGAAGATCATAATCATTTTGTATGAGAATTTGGACATTTCATCTTTATATACAGAATCAAGGAGTAGTCGAGTGGAAGATCAAAGAAGATCCCGTACACTATCTGGAGGATGTTCGTTGAGCACATGTCGAGACTACCTATCTTGCCCGTCAGTAAGCGATTTACCAATGTGAATAACACATTCCACATTGGTGGCAGGTATTGTCGACGGTACTGCGATGGGTATTGGATTTGCTGGTTGTAGCCCAACATCTTCAAGAAAGCGACCAACTCATCCCCGGTTGGGAGAGGTGCATATTCGTTCAAATCAAGATCCGTCTTGGTAGGTAGTTGATGGACATGGGAAAATAGCAACCTTGAAATATGAACAGTAACGTATTCTTTGGTTAAAGGGTCATAAAAATCACCAACAATCCCACGTTGGGAGTCGGTTATGTCACAAGACTACCAAACTTTCTGAATGAATCGCTCAGAAACGATGTCATCAACATTGGTGAGGGAATGGTTAAGAAAATGGTGGTGAAGAATGTCTATGATAGGGTGATACTTGGAATCGAAGCTATCCAAGATCAGGTAAAGGGAGTGATTGTTGGGTTTCAAGGGAAGTGGGATGATATTTTGGTTTGTTCCCTCGATTGATTTGAGAGTGGTGGTGTGTGTTTGGGAGTTTTTGGATTCTAAGGAAGACATTGTTACAGGTTTCATGGAGAAAAAGGATAAAGATGATTGGTACTAAGTTTTTGGGGAAAATTTTAGGGTTTTGAGAAACGTGATTTAGTCGATTTTTCTTGTAGGGTCTTGAGAATAGATTGGATTACGAAGAACTTACTTGCGTTTGAAGAGCGATTGAATGAACAGGGATGATTTTTCTAAGACTGGAGTGTTCATCAATGGCGGTTGGAAGGTCTTGAGCGTTCTTGAGAGGAAAAACTTAAAGAGTAATTTGAAATTCTTGAAAGTGTAAAGAAATTTGAAAATGGGGATAATGACTCCTTTAAATAGGGATTTCCTAAGGAGTACTAGAGTGATTATCTTCCCGAAGCATAAAAAACCGAAGAGTTTTCTTCACAGAGCCTATGGGGAGAAGCCACATGGCTTGACAGGTTGTGCGTCCTGCCGCCCTTATATGAAAAATTAGGGTTACAGGCGGTGATCTTCCGTAAGTGACTGCCTAAATTAATTAAAAATATAAAATATTTAATTACGCCTTCAAGAAAAAGACAAGTGTTTTTCAACCAAAGTTTTATGGATATAAGAATGGAAGAAAATCTCTGTGTTGAGATAAAACACTTAGAAGAAAAGAAAAGACACATACTATGGGTCATTGATAAAGAACACACAAAATATCGTGAAACAGAGATGTTCCACAAAACATGTCAAAGTGCTGTATTAGAACCGTTCAATAAGACAAGCAACCATCATATTAAGATATTTAAGTTTCTTGGGTCAGAGCATCTGTATAATACATACATATGCTCTGTGTCCGAAACTGAAATTCTCAAGAGTGTGAGTCAGGAAGTCAGGGTTCTTGAGACAGATGCTCTATATAGTATATACAGAGCCTCTATACACGAGATTTGAGAGTGTGTTAAAAGAAATGAGACCGGAGTATGGTTTAAGAAAGGATTACATACGTTAGAAGTACACACAGAGACTCATGGTTAGACTATACAGATATTTTATCTTCAAATTTGGAAATTTAATGAGACAGACGCTCTGTATAGTACACACAGTGGCTTTGTTTGGTGGACGGATCCGATGCTCCCCCTAGAATTGGGTTTTATATGCTTCTCCCCCTTGAACTATGCTTGGATCAAAGATCATAAGAAGTGTACTAGTAATAGAACAAGGTATAGAGACTATATAGTATATACAGAGGCTCTATATGACAAAGAGATTAAAGACTCGAGCAAGAGGCTCTGCATAGTGGATGAAGAGGCTCTGTCTCATGGACGAAAAACAAATAACTAAATGTCAAACACAGATATGCTATGCAGAGGCTCTGTATGGTACATACAAAGGCTCTGTCTGATTTAATGAAGATTGAGCACACCCAACTTGCTGACTAATAAATTGAATCTCTTTTCATCAAGAGCCTTAGTGAAAATGGCTGCAAGTTAATGGTCTGTACTGACAAAGAACATTTCAATCGTACCTTTCTCTACATGGTCATAGATGAAACGGTAACGAACATCGATATGCTTTGGTTTTTAGTGTGTACTGGATTTGCTGTGATAGCGATCGTGCTCTCAGAGTCATAAAGGATGGGAATCTTGTCAAACTCAATGTCACAGTCTTTGAGTTGATAGTTCATCCAAATTACTTGAGAACTGTAGCTTGCTGCAGCTACATACTCTGCGTCCGTAGTTGAAGTAGATACGCAGTTCTGCTTCTTGGATGTCCAACTCATGAGCTTCTTGCAAAGTGTTGATCCCAGATCTCTCAATAACACTAATAATCTAGTTATGAATAACCAAATTATAGTGATTTAATGAAGAAAGTTATGAAGTCTCAAGAATAAAACAAGAATATTTAAGAACAACTTTGAGCTTCAAAGGTTTTACTTTATAAATTTAGAAACGTAAAACAACGAGCAAAATCCTTATTTTTAAAATAGGTCTGAGTACCTATTTATACTAATAAGCTAACAATAAGATAACTATCTAATGGTACTTTCTAGCAAATAGTCTATCTAACAGATAGGGTTTATCTTTCTCATGGATAAACATTAACATTAAGATAAACTTGAATTCCAGCTGTTGATTTGTCATCTCCAGCTGTCATTCATGGTATGAAGATTTCATCCTTATCTTCAAATCTTCATTGCATGCTTRGATGCAGTGCTAGAAAATCTTCTAAGTGTTGATGACCAGAGGATCGATGAGGATGCTCTTTCCATCGCATCCTTGGACTGTCCATCGGTCCTCTGGTTGAACTATCCATCGATCCTCTGGTTGAATTCCAGACTTAGTCGATTCTGTCTTGATGTGTTCATTGGTCTTCTAGTTCTTCATCACTTGTTGTTTTTCATTACTTTTTACATCATGAGTTATGGGGTTTAACAATCTCCCCCTAAGTAATGAAATAACAAACATAGTCTAATCTAGACACATACGTGAAGAACATACACTAATCTAGTAGAAAAACATAAAACTCCAAATTTTCATTGGATGATGAAATTTATTTACAATACTGGAAACAAAATACATCAAGGCAAGATAAGCAAAAGTTGACTCATCACTAGCTACCTGAGTATATCTCCTTGAAGCGCAAGAGTAGTCTTCGATAAGCAATGATCGTTGATATCTCGTGTATGAGATGACTCCCCTCTTCCCTTGGCACATGGTTTCTGCCCAGTATTTCTCTAATGTTTTTCTAAAACCATTCAAGTGTATCTGTTGAATACTTGAAGGGTTCAGTCAATCTGAAGAACTTTTTAACCCCGAACTCATTCTTGTAAACAAGTCCAAGTTCAGGTTGAGTTAGAACTGAAGCAGAACATATCTCCAGCAGGCCCTGGAAGTCTTTGTTTGGAGGAGCGCAGGATAATCTCTCAATGCCTAGCCTAAAAGCAATTTCAAAATCTGTTTTGGCTCTGAGCTTTACCAGGGACTCCATTGTTTTTACAATAGCTCGGTTTGCCATTCCAAATCGTATCCCATGATCTTGCCTTTGAGCTGTGTAGGCATATAACTCAATCAAGTCATATGGATTGAGGTTGATAAGGTCATTTTCATTGAACATGCTAACTACACCATGGGCTCTTTCCATGCTGAACTCGATGTATCGAATAGCTCTGTTGGCAAATGACTTTATTTTCAAGTCTATGACTCCTCTTATTCCATCTTTCAAAAAGACGGCTTGAGGTGCTTGAGTAGTCTGTCTTATGAAACGATGATGTAGAAGGTTCATAGACTCAGACGATAGGAATGGAAGATTGGTTGACAAGCTTTCTTCACGATCTTGATACATGTATTGATGGATATTTTCCATCATTACTAGTTCCCTGGGCGGCAATTGAGGTCGTCTCCTTATCGACTCCATGCTCTGTATTATTTCATCCACCAGTCATTGTGGAGGATGCCTCGAGGAAGAGGGAATATCTGCATGCACCACTGGTTCATGGGTTAAGGGTTGTGTTTCGGTTTGGGGTTGTGTATAGGTATAGGGTGAGTTTTCTTTGGTTGGTTGGGTAGTTTCTGGTGCATGGGTTTCTGTAGGGGTTTGGGGTCATTGAGGCGATGGTTGGGTTGTTGTAGTTTCTAGTTGTATGGAAAGGGTGAAGGGTTGTGTTGTGCGAGGTGTTGGAGAAGGGGTTAAAGATAAGTTTATTGTGGGTGAGGAAGTTAAGGTTTGGTTTGGGGGTGTGGTTGGCTCTTCATCAGTTGATGAACTCAACACGATGGGGTCTGGTGTTGTGGCTAAGGGAACTTGAATATTCTGTTCATCATCAGAGGGCAAGGCCTCTAGTGCCCTTGCTTGGGTTTGTTGGGTTGATGGTGGTTGTTGTGGTGGTGATGGTTGTTGTGGTTCAGCGGATTCTGTATTTTGTGTAGCCACCTCCTCTTTCTCCCCCTCATGAGGTCCAAGACCTTGATCATCGGGGTCTGGATCTTCATGTCATCTGCGTTTTAAGGGGCGGCTTGAGGAGCAAGAGGCTCTCGATCTATTTTTCTTCCACAGGCAAATGTCGTCGGTGAGAGTACGCACCCAATCTTGGTTGCATCGTTGTTCCATGTTGTGAAGGAGAGTGTTTGTTCTATCTTGTTGTTATTGAAGGCTCTTCCTTAGCGCTCTGGTGGGTTCAACAGATCGGGCGGTGAACTTTGCACTTATCTCATTAAAAGATGAGATGAGTGCCTTGGACAGAGCCTGAAGATCGGCTCTGGTGGCAAAATCTGTGCTTGGTGGTGGTGGTGGTGGAGATGGCACAGAGGTTGTAGTAGATGGTGGAGGATGGGGAAGGTTGGCAAGAAGATCCCTCACCTCTGCAGTGAAGGATGAGAAGGTTGCTTCATAGGAAGGGCCTGTAGAGGGAGGTGGGGGTTGAGTCTGTTGTGGGATTTGGGCAAGTATGGTTGCGGGTAGTTGAGTGAGGGTGGATTGTATGGTGGCCATTTGGGTGGTGAGGGTGGCAAGAGTTTCATCGACAGATGAAGTAGATGGAGGTTGAGGTTGAGGAATTTGGGAGATGATGGAGGCAGGTAATTGATGGAGATTGCGAATGATGGTTTGTAGTTGGGTAATGGTGTAGGTAAGGTTTTCATCAGCTTCAGTTGCCTGAGCCGTGAGGGTTGCAAAGGATTTGATAAGGATTTGGTTTCTTTGAGTGGCTTAAGAGGATGAGGTGTTGTGGTGTTGGGTAACTGTTTGTTGAAGCATCTGTAGGCGGGTAGTGTTGGCTTGGGTTTGGGTTTCAAGTTGGGTGAGATGATGTTGGAGGATGGCAAGGGATTGGTGGAGGTCTAGGGTATCGGGTGAGGGTTGGATTTCCATGATTCCTTGTATGAGGAGTTTAAGGTAATCCAAGGACCGCGTCACTGTATCAACATAGGCTTGGAACTCAGCCTTTGTGACCAGATCTGCTAATGCGGTAACCCCTGCAGCAACAGATGCTGCAGGTTGGGCCTCTGTTCCTGAGGTGCCTTCTTGGCCTTGTGCGTAGGCATTAAAAGACTTCCATCATGTCCTTGATAGCCTTCGAGAGAAGAACTATCTCGTGATGTTTGAACATCCTCTTCCTCTTCCTCAACTTCAGAGGCTGAGTAAGTGAATCAGATGTGTGTCCCCTTCGGTAGATCAAATACCGAGGAGAGTGGTGCACGAATTGAAGATTGCTCTGAACAATCTATAGGTTCAACTTCAGAAGCAACACATGCTTCTGTGTGTGTGATTGGTTGTGGCGAGCCCTGAGGCGAAGGGGCTCTTGTCTCTTCATCACCTCTCCGTTGAGAGAGGGGTGATGGTGAATGTGATTCCTCAGTTTGTTCATCTCTAGAGGCCCGAAGAATGGCCTCTGGATAGCTAGCTGGGGTTGGGGTGGGACTGGGTCGTCCTGTCTCAATACCCCTTTGGCTTTGATCGCCAGGGGTAGTAGATGTGGGCGCCCTTTGGATAGTAGGTTGAGGAATATTTTGAGTAAGGCCGGGGGAAGCACGAGCGTCATCATCATCATCATCTTCATCATCCGATGAAGAGGATGCTTGTGCTCCCTCGCTTGGAGGGGGGACGGCTCTAAGTGCTCCGGGGTAGCTGCCCTCGGTTCTTGGGACAGCATGGAGCGTTCATAGTTCTAGCGTATCTCACTTGTTGATGGTATGACAGTGAGCATAGCCCGTGACAGCGGTCGGTTGATGCTGTATCCTTCCTTCAAAAGTGTTGGGCGATGTCCTTGCATCTTGTAGATTGGGGTGAAAGGCTCCACAGCAGGTAGTCCGTGTTGCACCATCGCGTCCCCAATTAAGAGAGAAAGGAAGCGGGGAAAGAGGACTGCAGATAGTGGCTTTCCTGCGGCTTGAAGTTTGCACTTTTTGATCACGGCCGCATGAATCTCGTTGTAGATGTGGAAGGCGTAGTCGAGATTGAGGTTGAAGAAAAGCCCATACATAATCGTCATTATGTTGAGATTTCCTTGATCGAGGGAACCGAGCTTGCAGGTGAGGGATCGGTTGTGGATGGAAAAGAACAAATTCCACATTGGCGGGAGGAACTGTCTTTTGAAGTCTGATACATTTCATAGTTCACGATTGTACCCTAGCATCTTTATGAACCTGAGGATGTCGTCGGAGGAAGGTGGTTCGTCATATCGCTCGATCCCTAGTTCCCGTCTTGAGGGAATGCACAGAACCCTAGAAACTTTTGCTTGCGTTATTTTAGCGAGCAAATCATGTCATTTGGGGCGTCTATGTCCCTAATTATTCCGTGACTGGCAGGATCAAACTCGCAGTTCTGCAAGTATTGTTGAACGTACTTTAAAGGTACGTTAGGGTTCACTAGAGTTAGAGCAGGGAGAAGGATACAGTTCTTAAAGAACTCAGTCATTATTGCAAACCTGTCATCAAAGAGGGTGTTGCTCAGTTCAACCATGTCAGAAAAATTTCGTCCCGAAATTTATTCATCAATCCAGGTCATAACTCGCTTGAGAACAAGTGGGGATACTTGCTTTTCATGAAATCTTCTCTTTCCCACGTGTACTCCGGTCCATGCCTGGAAGTCCAACGAACTTTTACAATCGGTATTTTGCTACGCCTCAACTGCTTGACTTTAAGGTCGAGGATTTAGATTGGCTCCTCAATGAATCGTAACCGTTCGTTAATTTGTACGTCTTCCAAAGGTAGAACCAATGATTTGTCGGTTAAACATTTCTTAAGATTTGATACATTAAATGTATCATGGATGGCACTAAGCTCTGGGGGTAAGCTTAGTTTGTATGCAACTGGTCCTACTCTTTCGAGTATTTCAAATGGACCAACATACCTTGGGCTAAGTTTTCCTTTCTTTCCGAAGCGTACAATCCCTTTCCATGGAGATACTTTTAAAAGGACCTTATCACCCGCTTGAAATTCCAATGGTTTCCTTCGATTATCAGCATAGCTCTTCTGACGATCTCTCGCAGCTTTAAGCCTTTCTTGGATGATCGAGATTTTGTCGATTATCTCCTGGATAATGTCAGGCCTAGTCAGCTGTCTGTCACCAATTTCCAACCAGCTGAGTGGGGATCTACTCTTACGCCCATACAAGGCTTCATATGGTGCGCACTAGATACTGGTGTGATAGCCATTGTTGTAGGAAAATTCAACCAATGGTAGATGAGTATCCCAGCTGCCTCCAAAGTCTATCACACAGGCTCGTAACATATCCTCTAACGTTTGGATTGTCCTTTCCGTTTGCCCATCCGTTTGAGGATGATAGAAAGTGCTCAAGTCCAACCTCGTGCCTAGTGCCTTTTGAACTGATTGCCATAATCGTGAAGTAAAATGGCTATCTCTGTCTGAGATGATAGAAATAGGTACTCCATGATGTGATACAATTTCTTTGATGTATATCTGTGCAAGCCTTTCCGTACTGAAGTCTTCTCGAACAGGTAAAAAGTGTGCGGATTTCGTAAGTCGATCCACTATGACCCAAATTGAGTCATATCCTCTCCTAGTTCTAGGTAACTTTGTAACAAAATCCATTGATATTTCATCCCACTTCCATTCATGAATCTCTGGTTGCTGAAGGAGACCAGACGGTTTCTGATGTTCAGCTTTTACCCTTGCGCAGGTCAAACATCGACTTACGTACAAAGCAACGTCCTTTTTCATTCCTGGCCACCAGTAATATTCTCTTAGCCCTTTGTACATCTTATCAGTTCCTGGGTGAATTGAGTATTTTCAGCGATGAGCTTCTTCTAAAATTGTTGACCGGAGACCATCGTTCTTTGGTATCCAAACTCTATTTCTGAAGTAACGCACCCCATCTACTCGAGTTTCGAATTCCTTCTCTAGGTGGTGCAGGGTTTCGTTCTTCAGATTCTGCGATTTCAACACCTCTTCTTGAGCTTCAAGAATTTGCGTTTTTAGGTTTGTTTGAACCAGCATTCCCATGGCTCGTGCCCTTGACGGTTTTGTTAGCTCCATTATTCCTATCTTGTAAAAGTACAGAAAAAGTATATTGTAAGACTTGACAGAAGGTTAACTACATAGAAGACAACAGAGGACTAGCGACAGAAGCCGTATGATCGAGCAAGTGAAGAGTGGCAGAACCTCTGATGTGTCTCATAGAGGTTCTAGAAAATAGTCCTCTGTCAAAAGAACACGCAAGTCATTTACAGCAGAGCCTCTGAGATGGCTCACAGAGGGTCTGCGGTTTTCGTCTTCTGTGAAGTTTCTGTTCTAACAGTTTTCGAAGGTAGTTAGCAGCATGTGCTTCTCACATGACTAGGGCTTAATTGACTTTCTTTGAACGACTCACATGAAGACACGTGTGAAGATCTAGTCTCTAAGGTCGTTAGGAACTAGTATAAATAGCGGATAGGGCCTTTGTAAACAGTGCGCTTCCAGTATTGTAATTGTCAAAATTTTCAATTGAATTGATTAAAAACCTTTGGAGCAATTTTCTTGCATTCATCTTCTTCATTGACTGTGTGTTCTTGCTGTGTTTAGAAATTCTAATCACTTACTCACTCTGTTTTGCTCTTATTAATATTTCCGCTGCACTTCAATTGTTTTAGAGCGTATTTAGAGTATTAGATCAATACCAAAGTTGAATTTAGATCCAACAATTGGTATCAGAGCAGGTTTTGAATTCTAATTCAATTAATTCTGCTTTTGGTATTAATCTGTGATTCCTAGAACACCAATTTCTTCAGATTACCCTGTTTCACTCACTGTTGAATTAGTTTCATCTTGTTCTTATTTT
>NC_037540.1:37448646-37449634 GCF_001531365.2 Cynara cardunculus var. scolymus | reverse complement strand
AGACTCACATACCTGGTCATCAGAGTTGGAGGAGGATTTTGCATTGGACGTGGCMATTAGACAGATGAGCGCCTTATCTTCATCATCTGATGAGGAGTCGGACACCCAGTTTTCCTTTTCGGCCATCAAGCTTCACTCTCTTAAGTTATACTTGTATTTGTTCTTATAGTAATCAGCATCCTTGATCAAACGTCCTTTGCATTCCTTGGAGAAATGACCAAGTTTTCTACATCTGAAGCATCGAAAGTCATTCTTCTTGTCCTCTCTCCTTTCCTCTCTTCGTTCTTCTCTTCTCTCTTCTATTCTTTCGTCCCTTTCTTCTCTTTCATCTCTTCTTTCGTTCCTTTTATAGAATTTAGATGGCTTTTTATTATAGGATGACTGGAACTTTTCCCTTCTGACCTTTTTTCGCTCGTAGGGCTTTCTGATGAACTTCTTTTGGAATTGCTTTGTAATCAAGGCCAATGATCTGGCGAAAGCTTTAATCTCATCATCTAATTCAGAAGTTTCCTCTTCAGATTCTGATTCTACCAGCAATGCTTTCTTGCCTTTCTTCTTGGGTTCTTTGGCAGGAGTTCTTGATTTTTTCATTTCATCGGCATCAAGAGCAAGAGGTCCTCCAATGGATACCTTTTTCTTCATTATGTCGCTTTCTTGTGCTGCAAGAGTTCCATACACGTCATGAAGAGACCAGCCATCTAAGTCTTGGTTTGCTTGTAGAGACATGGWTAGCTGAGTCCATTCATCGCCTAGACTTTTCAGGAATAAGACATTGTTTTCTTCCTTGGTGCTGATGAAATCGTTTCTTCGACATTGATTTATCAATGTGTTGAAGCGGTCATAGGTCTTTTTATGGGTTCATCAGGGAGGGCTTTGAAGTTGGTGTAATCGTTGAGATATTGTGCTCTACGATTTTTCTTCGTCCTTGCTCCTCCTTCCAGTTGACTTGCCAATTCGTCCCATAGTTCTTTCGCAGTGGAGAATGTAT
>NC_037540.1:37446474-37448546 GCF_001531365.2 Cynara cardunculus var. scolymus | reverse complement strand
GGCGCGGGGAGCTTCTGATCAGCCACATACTTTAACTGCTAGAGCTTCACCGTCTTTTGAAGCTACTCAATCTGATAAAAGAGCGGATTCTGGTAATGATRATGATGATGATGCACAACACTTTGGGACATTTGATGATGATATCGCTAAGATCTTTCCTGAGTTTGCTACTCAACAAACTTGTCCCAGCCTATAATCTTTATCATTCAATGTTGAAGAAGGCGACGAGTATGATCGTTATCTTCAAGGCATATCAAGTGCAGGTGGTGTTGAGGGAGTCGAAGTAGAAAATGAAGAGAGTATGAGAGAAAGGGAAGAAGAAAAAGATGGTGAGAGTGAGACTGGAGCCGAAAAAGAAGAACAAGCTCCATCACAAACTGATATACTTAGCCGGGTAACCACATCTACTACTGACATTCATACGTTGAATGTTGGTATTGAACAAGACATAGCTAGCCTAGCTATGCAAATGCACACCCTCCCTATCCACTCAGTCGGTTCTCAACAACCGACTGTTTCAACTTCTCACGGGGATATTACACATATGCTAACTACTTCTCACTTGGAGAACGTGGTTATTGAAATAAGTAGGTCGCTGCCCCAACCTACGCCTTCAATTCTGTGCACCTTGAGTATAGAGCCCATACACATAGGTACACGTGAGTCCGGAGCATCTGTTACTCCAGTTGCTGTTCTTAGTGAACAAGCTCGAACGACCGGAGTGGTATCTTCGGATATTTCACAAGGACAGGTCGGAAGTCCTACCAATGCTAATATATTGGCAACATTGAATGTAGGCACAACAGTTTATTCAACTGTTGTTTCAACTCGTAATCTATGTGATCCAGGTGTTACATTACCCGATTTTGTGTCAAGGGAATATATGGACGACGCCCTAAAGGCTGTTCAAGACAATTTCGATGCTCAATTTGCTAGTCTGAAACGTTTGATCAAGGGAAAAGAGCAAGTTATGGAAGAGACACCTTCAGCGCCATCACCACCTCCAGTACCAGAACCATCAGTAACGGATCAGTCGGTGGATGAGCTCAAATCGCTTTTATATGCAAAATTGATGGCTTCACAGAGTGAAGATGCTGAAGATGCTGATTTAATTGGTCTTCTTCGCCAACAGATTGAAATAAACCCTGTTATTAGAGCCTCTGAGTTATTGACTTTCCAAGATGTGATCAACGCTAATTTCTCTAAACTGAAAAGATCAATGGATATTCTTGTTGACAGAGTGTCTATTCTTGAAGAAACCTGCAGATCTCAAGCCGAATCTCTCAAAAGAAAGCATGACGATCAGGACCCTGATAGTCATGAGGGGGAGATGAAAAGACCGAGATTGGCTGAGACATCTGCACAGGGAGAAAAGGTGGTGGAAAAGTCAGGTTCTCAAGATGTCAATGTTCAAAGTTCTGCCCCGGAGTCAGTACGAGAAAGAATAATAGAGGCGTTTGTGATTGAAGATGAAGAAGAAGTGGTGGCAAGTCCTATGATCGAGCCAATGGTTGAAAAGCCGTCGGACTCCACTGTAGAGACAAGGTTGCTTATGGACTTGTCAGCCAACGTAGGTTTCAACAGTATGTTTACATCTACTTTGGGTGGAGAGCAGGATTTTGGTGAAGACGTGGAGAATATTGATGAATCTACTGGATTATACTTTGATTTTGAAGATGATCTAGAAGAAGAAGATCCAGAATTTCCTATTCAAGGTGATCCACAGTCTGCTCCAGAATCTTTAACTGCTGATCTGCCTACTGCTCCAGAAACTAGCACTCCAAAGCCAACTGTTGAATCTACAGAAATGTTCACAAAGGGTTATATTCCATTTCATATCAGAGCAAAGTATTTTGGTTATGATCGAGAACGGATCCGAGAGCCGTACCTTGAAAGTGTCTATTTTGGTATTTTCATTCGTTACAGGAAGCTTATCAGTGGTGACAGAGTATTAGGGATCCACAAAAAGCCTAAAGAGTTCAGAACAGAGTATAGACATATGTTGAAGTCTAAATGCCAGCCAATCAGTCAAGTACGTACCAAGCATAGGATTGTCTCGATAAAATAGATAG
>NC_037540.1:37441413-37445824 GCF_001531365.2 Cynara cardunculus var. scolymus | reverse complement strand
CTTTATTTTCCTTAGTATAAATAGTATTTCCTTTGTAATTGTAATTACACACAATTGATTACATCATTAATGCTAAAAAGGTGATTTGACAGCCAAGTAATTTTCTCTCTCCAATCTATGTTCATTCATCTTTGTTCTTGAGATTTTATGATGATCACATCAAGATTCGTATGAAATCTGGACTTTTCAGAGGGTTGTGTCGATGGTACTCCTTTTTCGAATCCAATGGGGTTATGTGAAAGGTAGAGAGTGTTTCATACCAGACCCTAGGTACTTGCTTGAGCCCATAGAGGGCTTTGTTTAGAAAATAAAAGTAGTATGGATTGTTAGTCCACGAAATGATCAATCGTCATATAAACTTCAACAATCCATGGAAGATTAGTATGAACATTAAGAACATTGAGAGGAGATGAGAGGATTTGTCAACAAGTCAATCTTCTATTAGGTACGTGTGAATTTTTACAATTAAGCTCTCCTTACAATTAGACTAAAGAAAAATGTATATATAGGGTCAAACTAAAACCCTTCTAGTCAAAGTCAAACTTACTTAAAAAGTCAAACACGATGTCCATACAATTATATACAAATATTATCTTTCAAGACGAATACAATTTAACACTGAAATTCAGACCCAACATGGATGTTTGGGGTTTTCAAACCCAGGGGGCTGCTGCACATAAACCTCCTCTTGGAGTTTGCCATTGAGGAAGACAGACTTGACGTCCATCTAATGGACCTTGAAGCCTTTGTGCGCTGCATAGGCGAGGAATATTCTTATAGCTTCAAGCCTAGCAACGGGAGCAAAAGTTTCGTCGTAGTCTATCCCTTGTTCTGGGAAGTAGCCCTTGGCAACCAGCCTGGCTTTGTTCCAGATAACAATGTCATCTTCATATTTCTTATTTCTAAAGACCCAGTTGGTCCCAATAACCGTTTTCCCTTTGGGTAGAGGTATGAGGGACCAAACTTTGTTCCGCTCAAATTGGAGTAGTTCCTCTTGCATGGCGTTTATCCAGTTTGGATCATGGAGGGCTTTAGAAATTTTTTCGGTTCGATCATGCTTAGAAATTTGCAAAGAGGCATTCATTGGTAGTAGCAGATCTCGTCTTGACCCCAGATGATGGATCACCAATAATCTGGCGATGAGGATGGTCTTTTGTCCACTTGGTGTAAGATTGAGGTTCTGGAGCAACAAGATGCAGTTCTTCATTGACTGATGGAACTGCTTGCTCCTCCTCAAAGAGATCGTCTCCAGAGTTATGTTCTGGTTCTGAAGACACAGAAGAAGTAGATGGTGAAGTAACATGAGTTTCATTAAGAGTTGTACCTTCAGCATTGGAGATCTCATGTATTTTGATGCCATAGCCAATTTTATTCACTCCTAGACAAGGCAGAGAGTGTCTTGACCCGCAGAAGATTGGAAATCCAGAAGATAGAGATTTCCTTCTCTCTACAGAAACCTCTGTGAAATCGTACTTCCAGACCGTTGTCGTAAAACTGACTGATGATTAATATATTGTGCTTCAAGCCTTCAACATAAGCCACTTTTGCGATTGATATGTTCCCCTTGATGGGGGTGTCATACATTGTTCCCTTGTTGGTGTCTTTGAAAGTCATAGAGCCTTCGGGTTTTTCGATGAAGGATGATAGTTGACTTCTATCACCAATCATATGCCTGGAGCAACCTGAGTCCATGTACCATGGTTGCACATGCTGGTCTTGCAAGACAAATTAAGGGGTTTTAGGTACCCATTTCATTATGGGTCCTCGTTTGTTAGTAGGGGATTTGACATCCTCTTTTTCATCAACCCTCTTGGATTTGGGCTGATTTCTTTTGCCCTTAGCCTTTGTAGGTTTGGGCTTCTTCTTCATTTTTTCATGAGTTTTAACATTGTTATATCTATAAACATGCTTAGAAAAAATGCAACGATGGTTTAACATATGATTCCTCAGATTTTGTAAAAGAGTTAAACACTGACAGGTGGAAGTTTTTGGACAAGTGCGTTTAACAAATTTCTTTTTATGTGAAGAATTGCAAGTAAAAGCAGAAGGAAAATGTTCTGTCCTAGCATTGGTTGTTTTTACAAACTTCCTATCTAGTGCAGAATTTTTATTTGAGGGGTAGACTTGGGTTTTACTTCCTTTCTGAGGAGTGGTTGAGGCTTCCTCCCTCTAGCTGAAGGAGATAAAAATGAAGGTTAAAATTTTCAGAAGCAGGCCACTTTGTTCTCTGTTCAAGAGTGAACTTTATAAACTTAGAGCGAAGGGTCGAGCCTTGTGAAGTTTCCTTGGTAGACTGAACTTATTTCAGCTTTCCTTTTTCTAGGTCTGAGAATTTTTAGCTTTTACGCAAAAGTTTGGGAGGTCAGATTCATTGGGATTTTCGAAATTTGCGGTTTCTTATCCACAATTATTTCTGGCGATTCACAGATTATTTCATCTTCAGAATCAGAATCAAGAAAGTCTCTTGCAGATTTCTCAAAATCAAAATTTTCATGAACGTTTTTGGGAGAGATGGGTTTTGAGGTAGATGATTCAGAACAGTCTTTTGGAAGTTCCATCGCTTCTGATTTCTTAGATGGATTTTCAAGGTTACTTGAATTATTCATCCATCCCTCAGATGATGGTTCCATACTAAGAAGTTTCGTTCCATCGGTAGCACTTGCTGATGAACTTGTGGAGTTGATAACCAGAGGCTCTGGTTTAACCATGGGGTTTCCATCGATCTCTGGTTTTGAGGCATCATCCTTTTCATCAGATTTCTTACTAGTGCTGCACTCATAAACCACATTTTCAAAATCTTGCCTCGAGAAAATTGTTTTTCCATCGACTTTTACACTTTTGAAAGTTGCTTCAGGTTTTGGAGAAAAGTCGGGTTTTTGAACACATCCAAGTTTAAAAGTGAATTCAAGAGTGGATTTCTTGTTCTCGATGAAAGAGTCAAGATCATTGAATCTGATTCCTTGGAAATCAGTTTGGCCATTAAGTTTTTTGTAGACGTTTTGGGCATCTTTAAATTTCTTCATCAAAGTTCATTGGTCTGAAGCTTCTGATGAAGAATCTCTCTTTCTTTTTGAAAGAAATCTTTAAGAGCTACTGAGTTTAGCCTTTCTGGCTCGGATTCTTTCAAGGCTTTCACCTTCTTCTCCAAATCTTTAAAGATCGTCTTATTCAGATCCAATAGTTTCTCTTCTTCTAATTTTTTAAAAGATGCAATGCAGGTTTTCTCTTTTACTAATTCAGTTTTTTCTTTAGTAAGAAGATTAGTCTCTCTTTTGTAGAAACTAACTTCTTTTTCAGCTTTTAACCTTTCACATTTTTCAAAGTTTATTTTTCTTTTAATTTAAGAAAATCCTCTGAATGCTTATGGTCTTTAACTCTTACTCGGATGGAGCAGAGTTTCATAGTGGGAAGCATCATATACCTGGTCATCAGAGTCGGAAGTTGATTCTGCATTGGACTTGGCCATAAGATATATGAGTGCCTTGTCTTCTTCATCAGACAAAGAATCAGGCACCAATTTTCTTTTTCAGCCATCAGGCTTCTCTCTTTTGGATTGTACTTGTATTTATTTTTGTAATAGTCTGCATCCTTGATCAGACGTCCTTTGCATTGCTTCGAAAAATGGCCTATCTTCCCGCAGCAGTAGCAACGAAGACCATTTTTCCTTCCGTCTCCTCCTTCTCTTTTGTCTTCTCTCCTCTCTTCCCTGTCTTCTCTCTCTTCTCTTCTTTCTATTGATCCTCTCTCTCAGTGATTTGATGATAATCCCTTTTTCCCTTTCACGTTGTATTTGGGTTTCTGTATTTTCAGTTCCAGCGATCATCACTGAGTATGTTCAGTGATCGCTGAAGAACTTGCTTTGTAAATTCATCAGAGACAGCAATACTTCAAGAAGACAACACTCACACCAAAGAACCTTCAGCGAATGTCGAAGACTGAAACTGAAGATTAGAGACTGTCAAGTACGTGATCTGAAGCGGTATTCAGTGATTATAAACCTGTCTACATATGTGTGAAGACTGCAATAGCTTCAGCGAATGATGATGAGACCTCCAGGTCATTCCAGAATTCAATGATCAAAGGAAGCTTGCTTAGCACGATTGTTGTTGTCTTGTCCTTATGCACACAAAGGACAAACCCATACCCTTGCAAAAGTTAGTACGGTACGGGGCCAATTAGTCGTCTGTTTGTCCACCAACTTTAAGCAAGGATGTCTGCTAAAAATAGTGCTTTTATACTATTCACTGTAGCAAAGGACAAGCCTTCCTCTTAAGGCTTGACACGCACTCTAAACCTTACCTTACTGCATTAAATGTTCATTTAATGCACTGGGTATAAATAGAAGTGTTTCTTCTCCATGCAGAGTGCGCGCATCACTCTCCAACCTAATTCTTACTTCAAGCATCCTCTA
>NC_037540.1:37439513-37440474 GCF_001531365.2 Cynara cardunculus var. scolymus | reverse complement strand
AATCTTGTAAAAGAATCCAGGGAAATGAAAAGCTCTCCTTTAGCTTTGATCTCTGAATCCCCTTCAGTTGAAACTTCTACCCCTTTTGTTTCTTCTCTACCTCTCATGGTCATCACGGAGATAGACTCTTCTAAGGACATTCAAGAATCTGATTTATCAAATTTTGATGAGTCCCTGGCACTCCTAACTAAGTGATTTAGGAGGTTTGCCAACAAGAGCAAATTCCGTAGATCTCCTCAGCTATCCCTGAGAAAGAAGCCAAAGTCTGAAAGAATAGACAAGGCTTCAGCTGTCTGCTAAAATTGTCACCGGCCTGGACACTTTGCAGGTGAATGCAGATCGAAGAAGATTGTGACGCCATCTTCTAATGCTTCTTCCTCCTTCAGGACCATAGATGAGAAGTACTCTAAACTGAAGGAAAAGTACAAGAAGATGAAGAATAACCAGCAAAAGGCTAAAGGTCTTGTTGCTGAAGAGCATGACTGGGCTGAATCATCTGATGAATCATCTTCTGACAAAGAGGATAAAAGCTACGTCTGCTTGATGGCCATTGATGCTGATGAAGGATCTTCTGAAGCATCTACCTCCTCAGAGTCATCTTCTTCTACCCAGGTATGCTTCCTGAATGAACCCTCTTCTTCTTCTAGTCTTTCTGCACTAGATACTCTGAGGGTTGACCTTTACAATGCCTTCAATGGCAAATCAAAAGCTGAAATGCTTAACTTTATTCTTCAAGAACAATTGAAGATTTCCATTCTAAGATCAAAGAACTGACCTCTGTTGAGGAAAATCTTAAAGATCAGGTTATTGTAAACCAAACCATCACTGTTGAACDTGARAAGGCTATCGCTGAGCGTGAGCGAGCCATCGCTGAACTCAAGGCTGAGAAAGCTACCATTGAAGGGTGGTGCAATGCTTCCTTCAAAGCCTCTGAGATCATTAACGCTCAGATCCCCGCCAG
>NC_037540.1:37436087-37437265 GCF_001531365.2 Cynara cardunculus var. scolymus | reverse complement strand
CAGTTTCAGTGTTCCTCTTCACTGAAATATGATGTCTTAAAATCATCACTGAATACTTTCTTGTTTTCAGTGCTAAATTGTTTTAAATGAAGTATCTCAGTACCTTTTCTTTACATTGACTGCCTCTTCACATTCTAAAAAACTTTTTGTTTTTAAAAGAAAATATTAAATTCACGTCTTTATGACGACATTCTCTGTTTTCCATAAGCGACACTTTGAGACGCACAAAATGACCTGTCATTATGATACGTCATGAAATGTCATCCAATCGTGGATGAGAACGTGGCATATTGCTCATTATGACCACTTTTTGAACCGTCGTCTTCTCTTCTCTCTCATATTTCTTCTCTCTCTACTCTTACCTACAAATATGAGATTTTCTCTTCACTTTTCTCTTTACGCTTTCAAAAATTATTAGTCGAACCTCTGCTAATATTTCTCCAAAGCAAGAACATCCTTCAAACCCTTTATTTTTCGACCTTTCTTCTTCAATCACAAAGGTCAGAATCTCTTTCTTTTCTTTTTCTTAGCTATAATAAATGTGTTTAATAATATTAAGAATCTTGTTCTCTTAATACATTAAACTAGAGATTTTTTGATCATTTCCTTCTTGATCAATAAATCTGTTTCTTTATACACATTCTATTTGAAAAACCCTTATTTTTCTCTAGTTTTCCAAAAGAAGTTTTTCTAGTATCAAAACTTTTTTCTATAATCTTTCACCATATATTCTTGGTACTTTTCTAACCGTTAATCTTCTTGTTTATGTTTTTATTAAAATACAGATGGCTGCCAAGAACGTCAACTTCGCTATTGACGAGGTCTCCATCAAGGCCAATAACCATATTGCCTTGTTGGAGATACCACCCACACGAGCCTTCTACCAACCGGCAGCTGACTTTCTCAAACAGTCGTCACTCGGCTACGCTCTCAACCATGAACCTCTCATGGTTAAGGAAATACTCCAGCAGTCCTAGTACACTTCTGAGGTCGTTGAGGCCCAAGACGACGTTGGACGAACAATGGAGCAAATCCACTTTACCTTCAATCGCATGGAAGTAAACTTTGGGGTTTCTACACTTCGCTCAGCTCTCCGTCTTCCCAAGGGTCCCTTCGACAGCGAACCCTCCACTGCCGAGATCATCTCCTTCCTTGATGCCATTGGCTACCAGTGGCCA
>NC_037540.1:37434056-37435306 GCF_001531365.2 Cynara cardunculus var. scolymus | reverse complement strand
AGCCTTACCCCCAAGGCATTTTCTGTTAACCCTCCCAGCTCTTCAGTGATCTCTCCTATCACTGTCGTACCAGTGGTACCTTTACCAATCACTTCAGTGACCCAAATCACTGAAAGTGTTGATATCAGCGCCGCCACCGCTGAACATCCATGACTTTTCTCAACCATTTTTTCTTCCCTTCCTTCCTTGGTATTTACACGTGTCCATGATGTATCAGCGCCTATCATACCTGATACTGAGACACTCACCACAGGACCTGAGGCTGCTCCTCTCAATGCTCCTCAGCATACGGATGTCCATCCTCACAAGGACATCTTTGCACATGCCAGTGACAATCCTCTCGATGTCACTAAAAGACCCTCAACTCCTTCTTTTGTACATCGTTCTGCTGTAGGTGGAGGAGATGCTGGAGAAAGAGAGAAAGATGTTGGAGGAGATGAAGAAATTGATGATGCCTATGATATGGCATCAGACATCCAACTTCTCATTTCCGCCGTTGATACCGTTCTCTCCAAGGTCATCGAAGTTCACCAAGAGATGCCCCGCCAAGGCAATCTTGATGCGAACTTCCTAGCCCTCCGAGCAGACGTTCAAGAAGTTCAGGTTCAGCTCTAGACTGTCCAAGAGGCTGTTCACGCCAACAATGACGCCATTGCTATTCTTCACAGCAGGGCTGATGATGCTCAGGCGATTGCTGATCAGCAACTTGGAGTTCTTCAACAAATTCTGGATGCTGTCCGTCAACCAGCTCCAGTGAGTGCACCCTCCTTCTCTGCTGATGATCGTGCGCAGCTCCATGAGACGCGTGAGGCAACGACAACTCTAGCCAATGCTTGGCAAAGACTGGAGGATTCCATGGTTCTCCAGCGTCAGCGCTTGGACGAACTCTCTAGTCAAATCTCTCAAGTTTTAGGCAGAGATGGGGAGATGAGGTCCAACGCTAGTGGATCATCCGATGCTACTCCTACGACTTCTCAGGCCGTTGGTCCAGTATCAGCTTCAGTTGCAGTTGAAGCTGAGGCTCTCGAAGCTGAAGCAGTTGCTGCTCCTGTAATCACGTCCACCGAAGCTGCTCTAGCTGAGGTTGATGAAGCCATCCCTAAGGATGATGTCCATACCATAACTGCTGTTGGTGATGATGATGATGTTGATGATGATGAAGATGATGATGAAGACGATGATGAACCTGTCATTCCAGACACCAGAGATGATCTAGATGGTGACGACGACGATGATGATGAAGATGACTT
>NC_037540.1:37432252-37433321 GCF_001531365.2 Cynara cardunculus var. scolymus | reverse complement strand
AGAAGCTGAACGCAAGAAGAAGCTGAAGCTAGTGGACAAGGATAAGCAATGGAGCGAAGCAAAGCTGAAAAAGAGACTCAGTCCCYRYCCAATCATCAGCGTCAGCATCAGCGGACGATCCAAAGACGGTGGAACTCTTGTCTCAATGCTCATCACCAGGGACAATCTTGATGCCGTTACCGAGTATCCTTCCTACCTRRGCCGCTATGGATACAGCGAATGGATGGAGATCAGACAAGCCATTCAGCAATCCAAGTAGAGACACAAGACACTTATCGAGGACACCATCAACGAGCTTATCAAAAGGATGTCCAGGTATGTCAAGGTCCCTGACAGGCCAACTCTGAAGAAATGTGGGAAGAAGAAACTTAAGCTCTCTGATCCTATTGATGGACCATTCATAAGGAACGAACATGAAACAAGGTTCTCCTTAGATGAAGTCCTGAAGGGTCATATGAGTACTGACATTTTTATGTTGAATCTTGACTTGCCAGATAAGGGTCCCTATACACCCAACTCTGTGCATTTTAAACCTGAGTTATGAGTTATATTCCTTGACTATGAAGGTGAAGTCAGATTTCAGAGGGTGTCAGAGCTACATCTATGTCCAATGGATCACTTGGCGTATCTCTTGCTCTGGATAGATGATAGCATGCTTGAAAAAGTCGTCGATCTGAAGATACGAAGGGAATTCCTACGTCGAAGAAACCTTGGTGAAAATGTACCTGATTACATAGATCTAAGTGTTCTAGAATAAGATTCTCTTTATAACAACAATCCACTTTTCCTTGTAAATACTTTTTCTATATCTTCTTTCATTGATTGTATTTACATTCTGTAAATTCTGAACATGTACTGTAATACTTGTATTATTTCCATTGTTAATGAAATGAGTATTCCTCGTACGTCACTGAAAAAGATCCCTGAAAAAAGTAATAGGGACACAAGTCTATGAGTTCCAATGTTACTTTCATCATTCACTGACAATCTATAAGTCAGTGAATAAGCTTTCAGTTTCAGTTTCCGTACTTGTAATTTTCTTAGATATAACTTAAGAAAACTTCTCAAG
>NC_037540.1:37428535-37432194 GCF_001531365.2 Cynara cardunculus var. scolymus | reverse complement strand
ACCAAACTGAAAAAGATCCCAAAATAGTAAAAAGGGACATGTACTTTATATGTAACTTTTCCTTCCTTACTATTATTTGATAAGATAACTTTCTTTATGTTATCTTGTTATCATCAAATAGGGGGAGATTGTTGATCCTCTCTCTAAGTAATTTGATGATAATCCCATTTTCCCTTTCACGTTGTATTTGTGTTTCTGTATTTTCAGTTCCAGCGATCATCACTGAGTATGTTCACTAATCGGTTAAGAACTTGCTTTGTAAATTCATCAGAGACAGCAATACTTCAAGAAGACAACACTCACACCAAAGAACCTTCAGCGAACGTCGAAGACTGAAACTGAAGATTAGAGACTGGCGAGTACGTAATCTGAAGCGGTATTAAGTGATTACAAACCTGTCTACGTATGTGTAAAGACTGCTCTAGCTTCAGCGAATGATGATGAGCCCTCCAGGTTATTCCAGCATTCAGCGATCAAAGGAAGCGTGCTTAGCACGATTGTTGTTATCTTGTCCTTATGCACACAAAGGATAAACCCATACCCTTGCAAAAGTTAGTACGGTACGGAGCCGATTAGTCGACTCTTTGTTCACCAACTTTAAGCAATGATGTCTGCTCAAAAATAGTGCTTTTGTACTATTCACTGTAGCAAAGGACAAGCCTTCCTCTTAAGGCTTGACACGCACTCTAAACCCTACCTTACTGCATTAAATGTTCTTTTAATGCATTGGGTATAAATAGAAGTGTTTTCTTCTCCATGCAGAATGCGCACATCACTCTCCAACCTAATTCTTACTTCAAGCATCCTCTAGCTTAAGTAAAGGATCTTTCATATAGCACTCTTTTTTCTGTGTTTGCTATAGCTTCGTGTGTAACCAAAGATTGTTTAGATAGGTTTTTCTTTACCTTATCTTTCTGTAAACAGTCTTGTAAAATCTGTATTAATCTTCTCTATCAATATATATTTTAAGTTTGAAAACCTTGTGTTTGTATTCATCCCCCCCTTCTACAAACTGTTTCTTATCTTGTAGACCCTTTCGGGACCAACACTTTCATTTCTTTGATGAAATTTAACTATCTTATGTCCATAGGACGGCTGATATCTCTCCCTTCTGGAGTCTCTTCTGCTGTCCTTTTCGAAGGGTCTCTTGACAAACTTATTTTGAAACCGTTTGGTTATCAAGCCAAGGGATTTGGCAAATGCCTTGAGATCATCAAAATCTGACTCTTCATCTTCAGATTTTGATTCAACAACCAAGGCCTTCTTGCTTTTCTTTTTGTGTTCTTTAGAAGATCCCTTTGTAACCACCTTTTCTTCTGACACCAAGGCAAGAGGTCCTCCGATAGAAACCTTCCTCTTCAAGATGTCTTGCTCTTGGGCAGCCAGAGTTCCATATATGTCATGAAGTGACCAGCTGTCTAAGTCTTGATTTGCTTGTAAAGACATCGACAGTTGAGTCTACTCATCACCTAGACTTTTGAGGAAAAGGACTTTATTTTCCTCTTTGGTCCTTGCGATGTCGTTTTTACGGCATTGATTTATCAAGGTATTAAAATGATCATAAGTCTTCTGAATCGGTTCATCAGCCAATGCCTAAAAGTTCGTATATTCGTTCAAGCATTGCGCCCTTCGATTTTTTTCAATTTTGCGCCTTCCTCCAGTTGGCTCGCCAGTTCGTCCCATATTTCCTTAGTGGTGGTACATGCATCCAAAGATTGGAAAATTTCACTGGGAATAGCCATTATTATCAGCCTCTTGGCCGTCCTGTCTACCTCTACCCTCTCTATATCGTCTTCATCCCAGTTGCTCTTATCCTTCACCATATAATAAGCAGCAACTTATGCGGTAGTTCTTGTTCCAGGAACTCTTGGAACAAGAGTTTAAGGAATATAAGGGCCTTCCATCACTGATCTGAGGAGATTTCTATCCATCCCCTCCATAAAGTTCACCATATGTATCATCCATTTTGAAGAGTTGAAGGTATGGTGAGGGAACCAACACTGTAGACAGAATTCCAGTTGGCCATTGAAGAGATTTTTAAAAGAGAAGAAGAAAATTTGAAATGGAGAAAAAAATTGAGAGATTAGAATACTTAGATTCAAATTGATCGTTTTGATTGAAAATCAATCAATTTGCTCTGATACAACACAAAGATTTATGTTATAGAACCTAAATATATCGTATGAATGAAGAATAGTGAAGAACAACAAATAAAATATTCAAGAGAATATGAGGCTTCAAATGATTTCACTATAATAACTTTAACGAGAAGGAATGAATTATTTACAAGACATATGAGAGCTATTTATACTAGCAATCTAGTCTAAGAAATAACAATCTAGTGAAAAGATATCTATGAGATATTCTAGAAAAAGATATCTATCTAGAATTTAGGAGTTATCTCTAACTATCTTGTGTAACCGAATTCCAGTTGTCAATGAGTCATCTCCAGCTATATTCTAGGTAGTATGTTCAACAAGGAGTCTTTACATTTATGCTTTACTTGGATATCTCTGATTGAACACTTGAAGAATATGCTAAGTGCTATTAACCAGAGGCTGATGGAGATGCTTTGTTCATCGCACCTATGGACCATTCATCGCATCTCTGGTTCGCCTTGAGCACTTAGGTATTTTCCAGCTCTTCTTCCATCGATCCTCTGGACTTCCATACTTGTACATTTTTCATTACTTTTAGAACAAGAATTATGGGGTCTAACAGAAGGGGATGCCATAGATGTTGAGACCTATATTCTAAAAGGTCTACTTAAACCAAAGCCAAAGAGGGCAAGGGCCAAGAAACTGAAAATCAAGGATGAAAGCATTGATGGCCAACATTCAGGACTTTCACCTACCTTAAATCAGACCTCTCAAGGTATTTGGAAGACTGAAAGCACAGAGTTTGACACTTGCCACATCAATCCCATTGTAAGTCTTTCTGACTCACCCTCCCCTGAGCACACACACACCATTGGTGCTCAAAGTGATCACACCATCAAAAGTGGTCCAGTTCATGTTGAGCATCATGATTGTCAAGAAATGCTTGGTGAGGTTTCCATGTTTGATATTGATCTGAATGCCTACTTTATGGAAGAGGTTGGCCCAACTTGTTTACTTGAGTCACCGGATTCCACCACTTCTTCAGATATTATCACACTTATGGATATATACACATCACACCAACAGTTCAATGATTCTCACATGGTTGATTTGGGGATGGTTGACTTGACTTCCCAGCACTACACTCCCCCACCCATCTCCATTGCATTTGATAGATTTAATAATCAATTCTATGCACTGCCCCCTTTCCCCATTTATATCCCTACATCCCACATGATCATTGATGTCACACCCCGCTAAAGCAGAAACACGAGATGTAGCAGGTAAGCGAGTCACAGCAACAATTAATAAACAACACCATTCAAGTTTTACTAAAAGAAATCAAGTGTAACACCCATAACCAAATTGGGATAAAATACTTCTTTTACAAAATCTTCAATTGCAAACTTAATCGGTCTTGCCACGATTATGCTCCCAAAATACTTCATTTCTTACTTAATACCTGAAAAGCATGGAACATAAAACAACGTCAACTACAAAGAGTTGGTGAGCTCACGGGTTTTCACATGCACAAAATATTACAATGCATAAATCATTTAT
>NC_037540.1:37419774-37426840 GCF_001531365.2 Cynara cardunculus var. scolymus | reverse complement strand
CATTTAACTTTATAATTAACAATGTAATTTACCAAACATTAATAAAAATGACACTATTATTTCAAAACTCCCCTTTTTATAAAATTATTTGGACATTCAATTGGGACTTTTGTATTTCAATTTAAAAGTTTATAATATCAACTTTAATTTATTTGGAGCATTTCTAAAATATATGGAATTACACAAGTTAACTTTATCAGTTGCCTGCTGAGGCGTGATCTTCCGAACTAAAACTTGGGAATTAAGCCAGATGATTTTTAATCACCATGACTAGATCCTAGTAAAATATAAATCTAAATATAGGATCTCTAATAAGATGCTAACCTGAAGCTCAGAAATGATAGAATGTCACAGTCTCCCCATGCCAGAAAAATTTCGTCCCGAAATTCATTCGCCAAATCCAGATCATGACTCGCTTGAGAACAAGTAGGGATACTTGCTTTTCATAAAATCTTCTCTTTCCCACGTGTACTCCAGTCCATGCCTCGAAGTCCAATGAACTTTTAGAATCGGAATCTTACTATGCCTCAGTTGTTTGACTTTATGGTCGAGGATTTCGATCGGCTCTTCAACGAAGCATAACCGTTCATTAATTTGAACGTCTTCCAAAGGTAGAACCAATGATTCATCGGCTAAACATTTCTTAAGGTTTGATACGTGAAATGTATCATAGATGGCACTAAGCTCTGGGGGCAAGTTTAGTTTGTATGCCACCGGTCCTACTCTTTCGAGTATTTCAAATGGACTGACATACCTTGGGCTAAGTTTTCCTTTCTTTCCGAAGTGCACAACTCCTTTCCATGGAGATACTTTTAAAAGGACTTTATCACCCACTTGAAATTCCAATGGTTTCCTTGGGTTATCAGCGTAGCTCTTCTGACGATCTCTTGCAGCTTTAAGTCTTTCTTGGATGATCGAGATTTTGTCGGTTGTCTCCTGGATAATGTCAGGCTTAGTCAGCTGTCTATCACCAATTTCCAACCAACTGAGTGGGGATCTACATTTACACCCATACAAGGCTTCGTACGGTGCGCACTGGATACTGGTGTGATAGCCATTATTGTAGGAAAATTCAACCAATGGTAGATGAGTATCCCAACTGCCTCCAAAGTCTATCACACAGGCTCGTTACATATCGTCTAGTGTTTGGATAGTCCTTTCTGTTTGCCCATCCGTTTGAGGATGATAAAAAGTGCTTAAGTCCAACCTCGTGCCTAGTATCATCTTTTGAACTGATCGCCATAATCGTGAAGTTAAACGGCTATCTCTGTCTGAGATGATAGAAATAGGTACTCCATGACGCGATACGATTTCATTGATATATAATTGTGCAAACCTTTCCGTACTTTAGTCTTCTCGAACAGGTAAAAAGTGCGCGGATATCATAAGTTGATCCACTATGACCCAAATTGAGTCATATCCTCTCCTAGTTCTAGGTAACTTTGTAACAAAATCCATTGATATCTGATCCCACTTCCATTGGGGGATCTCTGGTTGCTGAAGAAGACCAGACGGTTTTTGATGTTCAGTTTTTACCCTTGCGCAGGTTAAGCACCGGCTTACGTACAAAGCAACGTCCTTCTTCATTCCTGGCCACCAGTAATATTCTCTTAGATCTTTGTACATCTTATCGGTTCCTGGGTGAATTAAGTATTTTGAGCGATGTGCTTCCTCCAAAATTGTTGACCGGAGGCTGTCGTCCTTTGGTATTCAAACTCTATCTCTGAAGTAACGCACCCCATCTGCTCGAGTTTCGAATTCCTTCTCTAGGTGGCGCAGGGTCTCGTTCTTCAGATTCTTCAATTTCAACGCCTCTTCTTAAGCTTCAAGATTTTGCGTTTTTAGGTTCGTCTGAACCAGCATCCCCATGGCCCGTACCCTTGACGGTTTCACCCTTTCTTTCTGGCTTAAGGCGTCTGCTACCACGTTAGCTTTCCTCGGGTGGTACTTTATTTCACAATCATAGTCGTTGAGAAGTTCGACCCATCTCTGTTGCCTCATGTTCAACATCTTTTGATCTAGGATATGTTGAAGACTTTTGTGATCAGTGAAGATGGTGCATTTGGTGCCGTAAAGATAGTGCCTCCAAATCTTAAGTGCAAATACTACTACCCCCAATTCAAGGTCATGCTTAGTATAATTCTTCTCGTGCACTTTGATTTGCCTTGAGGCATATGGAATGACCTTATCTTTTTGCATTAGCACGCATCCAAAGCCTTGATGCGATGCATCACAATATACCACAAAGTTTTCCGAACCCTCTGGTAAGGATAAAATGGGTGTATTGCATAGCCTCTGCTTAAGAGTCTCAAACGCTCCTTCCTGTTTCTCTCCCCAAACAAACTTCTTGTCTTTCTGAGTTAAGGCTGTGAGTGGTTGTGCGATTTTTGAAAAKTTTGCRATGAATCGYCRATAATAGYCTKCCAAGCCAAGGAATTGAYGAATTTCCTTCGGGGTTCTTGGGGCTTCCCATTTCTTAATGGCCTCAATCTTGGCAGGATCTACCTGAATCCCTTTTTCATTAACCACATGACCAAGAAATTGTACTTCTCGAATCCAGAATTCGCATTTGGAGAGTTTTACGTACAATTTCTGGTTTCGAAGTAGTTCTAATATCATCCTCAAATGCTGCTCATGGTCCCCCTGGCTTCGTGAATAAATCAGTATATCGTCTATGAAAACGATTACAAATTTATCCAGGTATGGTCTGCAAATTCTATTCATTAGATCCATAAAGACTGCCGATGCATTGGTTAGCCCGAATGGCATAACCAAAAACTCATAATGACCATATCGGGTTCTGAATGTTGTTTTGGGAGTGTCCTCTTCCCTAATTCTCACTTGATCGTATCCAGATCGTAGATCAATTTTGGAAAAGTATACCGTACCTTGGAGTTGATCAAACAGATCATCGACTCTAGGAAGAGGGTATCTATTCTTGATGATCAACTTATTAAGTTCCCTGTAATCAATGCACATTCGCATTGACCCATGTTTCTTTTTAACGAATAGAACCGGTGCACCCCATGGTGAGATACTTGGCCTTATAAATCCTTTATCTAATAACTCCTGGAGTTGACTTGACATTTCTTGCATTTCTGATGGTGCCACACGATGTGATGCCTTTGCCACTGGGGCAGCTCCAGGGATGAAGTCGATACCCAATTCGACTTGTCTTGGCGGGGGTAATCCTGGTAAATTCTCGGGAAATACATCAGGAAACTCCTGAACTACAAGGAATTCGTCAATACCTTTTTCTTTGACCTTCCTATCAATAACATGTGCCAAAAATGCAACATAATTCTTCTTCAAGTACCTCCGCATCTTCATGCAGGATATTATCTTAATTTTTCGATCTGACACATCTCCTCGAATTACAATTGGGTCGTTTCCTTCTTGAGGAATTCAGATAACCTTTTCCGAACAGACAATTTCAGCTTGATTTCTGGATAACCAATCCATGCCTATGACTATGTCAAAACTTCCTAGTTCAATTGGAATAAGGTCTATGCTAAAATCCTTATTGGCTAAACTTAGAGTGCAATCCATGATTATGTCTCTAGCTTTAATTTCTTGGCCATTGGCAAACTCAATTACATAAACTTCTTCCAACCTTTGGGGCTTTAAGTTAATCCTCGGCTTAAAATCAAGTGATACAAAACTTCTATCTGCCCCTGAATCAAATAAAACCAATGCAAATTCATTATTCAAGAGAAACGTACCTGAAACCACATTGGGATCATACCTAGCTTCTTTGGCTCCGATCTCAAATGCTCTGCCCCATGCCTGACTTTCTGGGTTTCCTTGACTGGCTGGTCGGGCTTGGTTTGCATTTGCTCCTTGTTTTCTCTTTAGGCATACATTCCTCATACGATCTGGGCTCCCACAATCGAAACATAATCGTCTTCGACAATCCTTTGCTGTCTGACCCCCTAAGTGGCATCTTTGACAAATGATGCAATTTCCCCAGTGCGGATATTTGCATCTATTGCACTTAGTCTTGCCTCCTTGATTTACCACCTGAGGCTGTGCCCCAAAATTTCCTACGACTCTCCTATTCTTGTCAAATTTTCCCCCAGATCTTCGATTCCCATGCTCCTCCATTTTTCTCTTTCCCTTGGCGAATTCTCCGAATCGATCCGCATTATTCGTGAGCTTGGTGGCAATATGTATTGCCTCCTTAAGGGTTTTTGGGTTGGCCGAAGTGATGTTTCCTCGGATTTTTGAAGACAATCCCCAAATATTTCTCTCAATGCGGACTTCCTCCGGTGTCACTAAATGTGGTACTAGATTCGCTAACTCGTGGAATCGGGCCGTATAAGCAGCTATATTTTCCCCTTTCATTTCATGATTCCATAACTCCATTTCTAACTTTTGGAGTTCACTTCTTGGGCAGTATTCATCCTTGAGTAGTTTCTTAAATTCTTCCCAAGAAAGCTGGTTAGACGCTTCCCGACCCCTAGTTTGTACCAATGTATTCCACCAGGTAAGTGTCCTTCCTTGTAACAAACATGCCGCATATTCTACTTTATTTCCTTCAGTACATTTACTGATGTGAAGAACAGATTCCATGCTCTCGAGCCATGATAATAATCCTACGGCTCCTTCGGTTCCATAGAATTCTTTAGGGTTGCAAGATCTAAAAGATTTATATGCATTCCCTAGCCGCCCTCGGCTCTGGATTGTTTGGTTGGTTAGCATTCAGGCCAACAGCCACTTGACTGTCTATGTTGGGGAGTGCGGCCAGAAGTTGCTCTGACACGAGTCGTGCAACCTCAGGGTTTTCTCTTCTTGGCGACATCTTCTAAGGCCTAAGTCAGAAGGGAATTCGTCATTTTTATTGCAATAACAAGGATGATAACTTCCAGTCATTTAAATGATGCCAAGGATGTTCATCGTACGGAAAACGTTTAAGCATTTATATGACCAAACAGAATAATCCTATATTTACCATAACTTGATGTAATTAAGTATTTCTCAAAAAGATAACATGCATTCATTGATGATTGTAGCCACAAAAACAGGATCTTAAGTTTCTATGCAAAAGAATGGATATCCTATCACTGTCAATATTTCTAGAATAACAACCAGCCTATCAGCATTCCTAGCATCAACATCAACATTCCACTCAACACCAAACACTTGTACAACCTTCTAATCTCTTGCCTCGCTGCAATGACATCATCCGTGTTTCTCATCATTCATTGATGGTGTGTTTCTATCACATCGGATAGGTTGTTCAGAATATGGTGATGATATCCCAGCAGGGTCTGGTGAGTTTGAGTATCTTATGCAATTCTCTACACCCACTCTCGTTCAGCCGGGTTAATGCCCTGGGCGTAGGATGCAGGTACTCCGGTCACTACTTGAGATATCATGTTCCCCTGCTGTGGTCGTGATGACTCTCTTCTTACTCTAGAGGAATTCTAGGCGTGGTAATGGAACACTCTTCCTAGGCGTGAAAGGTTTGAGGTGGAAGATCAAGTACTGGCTCCGATGGGGGTAGTATAGATGCTGGTGGTGAGGCAGGTGTCTCGCTGGTTGTTGTGTCCTCTTGCTCGTACGGATCTACCTTCACATTAATGCATGAGCTCCTTCGAGATTCGCGAATCACATATCCGGATTCATGTTTCGAATATTCACGAGATGCAGGTGATGCCATAGTGATCTGCAATATTAACAACCTTACTTACAAAACGCACCATCTATAAATACTTAGTGATATAACCAAAGCTTCTAAGCAAGACTAAGGGTGGAAATCAAGCTACAATTTCTATCTAGAAAGTCTTTGGTTCATCTTACATAGAAAAGTAATGGATTTCTCGTCTATCGGTCCTCTGGCAAAACAATGGAATTCTATTTCATCGACCGCTGGTTCAACATCCATACTTAGAAAAATAATGGATTTCTCGTCCATCGATCCTCTGGTTCCTCACACTTTGCAATCCAATGGATATCTCGTCCATCGGTCTCTGGTTTCTCACACTTTGCACTACCAGAGCCTCTGGTTGCACCACCAGAGCCTCTAGTTCAACTTACATACTTAGAAAAGTATTAGGTAACCCGTCCATCGGCCTCTGGTTTCTTACACTTTGTACTACAAGAGCCTCTGGTTGCACCACCAGAGCCTCTGGTTCAACTTACATACTTAGAAACGTATTAGGTAACCCGTCCATCGGCCTCTGCTTTCTCACAATTTGCACTACTAAAGCCTCTGGTTGCACCACCAGAGCCTCTAATCCATCATCTCTGGTCCTTCTAACCAGAGATTCTGGTCTATCATGATCACTTAATAATACAAGGGATTTTCTACCCATCGCCTCTGGTCCTTCCAACCAGCGCTTCTGGTCCTACATGGACAACAATCTAAAGGATTTGCTATCCTTCGCCTCTGGTTCTTCTAACCAGTGCTTGAGGTCCAACATGGATACTTAGCGAAATAAGGGATCTCTAATCCTTCACCTCTGGTCGGTCTAGGGCAATGGATATTCATAATTTGTGCAACACATAAAATCATGCTTTTCATAACAATTTCTTAACTGGAGCATATCTTTAGTATAACCGATTAAGTTCTTCTTATTATATGTAAATTAAACATAGGTGATCAGGCTCTGTTTAATTGTCATATAATATTGTGATCCGCTTTGCATGAATAGGTATATTTTAAGTCACTTGAAAACTCTTTGAAAACTGTTTTGAAAATATTTGGTTATAGTTTATGGCTCTTTAAAGAAAGAACCGATAATCTGTATAACCGAGGCTCTGATACCAAATCTGTCACACCCCGCTAAAGCGGAAACACGAGATGTAGCAGGTAAGCGAGTCACAACAACAGTTAACCATTCAAGCTTTACTAAAAGAAATAAAGTGTAACACTGATAACCAAATTGGGATAAAATACTTCTTTTACAAAATATTCAATTGTAAACTTAATTGGTCTTGCCACGATTATGCTCCCAAAATACTTCATTTCTTACTTAATACCTTAAAAGCATGGAACATAAAACAACGTCAACTACAAAGAGTTGGTGAGCTCACGGGTTTTCACATGCACAAAATATTACAA
>NC_037540.1:37416267-37418064 GCF_001531365.2 Cynara cardunculus var. scolymus | reverse complement strand
CATTTAACTTTATAATTAACAATGTAATTTACCAAACATTAATAAAAATGACACTATTATTTCAAAACTCCCCTTTTTATAAAATTATTTGGACAATTGGGACTTTTGTATTTTAATTTAAAAGTTTATAATATCAACTTTATTTTATTTGGAGCATTTCTAAAATATTTGGCATTACACAAGTTAACTTTATCAGTTGTCTGCTGAGGCGTGATCTTCCAAACTAAAACTTGGGAATTAAGTCAGATGATTTTTAATCACCATGACTAGATCCTAGTAAAATATAAATCTAAATATAGGATCTCTAATAAGGTGCTAACTAGAAGCTCAAAAATGAGAGAATGTCACAATTGAGGTACAGAATGCTATTATGCCCTTCCCACCAACCACCAGCATATACATCACACCGCTTGTGATCACTACCGATGATGCCATCCCGGAATTTCAGCCCACCTCTATCCCTTCTCCTGATATGTCTGGACAAAAGTCCAATGAGGATAGCAACCGTACTTCTAGTGACTCTGAGTTAGTTCCTATTGAGAGATTCTCCAAAACGAGAAGGGATGAGTCCGAAGACTCTATTAGACTCCCGATGAGGATATACCATTGTCTCAACTTAAGAGGTCCAAAAGGCATCATGTAGCGCCAATCCTGGCCAAAAAGAGTACCCATACTGGAAGATTGGACAACCTTAGTGAGAGTAATCGAAAACCCAAGAATTTCTAGAAATTCAAGACCTTTTTAGGATTGGGAGAGAGAGGGTTTGATAAGAGTTGTCTTGAGACCTACCCATTCATCAATGACATTGTCATCCAAAGGGGTTCGGAGGCTTTCACCACTGTGAGAAAGCCTTACTTCCTCAAATGGGTCCAATAGTTCTATGCATCAGTTTCTTCTACCTGCACCACCTCGGTTCATATTCGAGGAAAAATATCTCTTACTCTTCACATGCTATCAACAATTTCTATGATTTGATTGCACCTCCAGTTTGTGAGTATCGCATGTTGTTACATGATCATACTGACGAAGATTTGAAGATGGTACTTAGTGTCGTGGCAGAAGAAGGAGCCACTTGGAAGTCACCCCAAAAGCCCAATCCGCTTAAATTCCAAACCAATCTGTTGAAAAAGAATGCGGCTGTTTGGAACCACTTTTTGCGATACTCTTTTCACCCAACCACACACAACTTAAATACCCCATTAGACCGCATGATCTTACTTTATTGCATTCTTGCATGCAAGGCGGTTGACGTAGGGGCAGTCATTTCTGATGCCATTCATGGTTAAACATGAAAACCTATCGGCCAACTCTATTTCCCGTCATTGATACATGGTTAAACATGAAAACCTATCTATCATCCCTTTAGCTTCATTTTTTTATTATTTTTCTCTATTTTTTTTTCTTTTCCCTTTTTTCATGAGTCTAGGAATTGTCCGAGTCAGTTTTATTAGTATTAGTCTTTTTTAGATGGAAATATATGGTATACTCTTCACTACACCCAACTTGTATTTATAGCTTGAGTAACTTAAAAGTGATGTGAGTTTGAGTATTGATTCACATTGTAATACTAGAACTAGCCAACTCTTTTTGGGACGAAACTTGGTTCCACATGTCACTTATTTTGGAAATGATTTAGGCCATTTCTTCTCCATAACTGGGCAAAGCTGTTGATCCTCTCTCTCAGTGATTTGATGATAATCCCTTTTTCCTTTCGATGTATTTTAGTTTCTGTATTTTCAGTTCAAGCGATCAATACACTGAGCATGTTCAGTGATCGCTGAAGAACTCGCTTTGTAA
>NC_037540.1:37404002-37416167 GCF_001531365.2 Cynara cardunculus var. scolymus | reverse complement strand
CAAGGATGTCTGCTCAAGAATAGTGCTTTTGTACTATTCACTGTAGCAAAGGACAAACCTTCCTCTTAAGGCTTGACACGCACTCTATACCCTACCTTATTGCATTAAATGTTCATTTAATRCACTGGGTATAAATAGAAGTGTTTTCTTCTCCTTGCATGAGAACATGTACGTGCGAATCTCTCTGCTGACCTATTCTTACTTCAAGCCTCTCCTTGCTTAAGTAAAAGATCTTTATTTTCTAGCATTATCTTTTCTTGTATTTGCTAAAGATHKGTGTGTAACCAAAGGTTGTTTAGATAGGTTTTCTTTACCTTATCTTTCCGCAAACAATCTTGTAAAATTTATATTGATCTTCTCTATCAATATATATTTTAAATTTGAAAACTCTGTGTTTGTATTCATCCCCCCCCTTCTACAAACTGTCTTAGCTTGTAGACCCTTTCAGGACCAACAAAGATGATGATGATGAAGAAGATGATGAACCTACCATTCCAGACCCCGGAAGTGATCTAGATGGCGACAACGATGATGATGATGATAAAGATGACTTTACCATCAGGTACCAGAAGCCATCAATCGTCACCAAGGGAGTTGCTCTTAGGGATTTTGCATCCCAGGGGAGCAAAGGCAAGGTGAATCTTCTCCATTAGAGAACCAAGACCCCAAGTCGAAAGGCAAGGCGGTCGCTGAAGAAGGAAACTTGAAGGTATTGTTCAATATCCCTCAACAACCTTTGTTTGAAGACTCTACCTCTCAGRTAGTGATTACTTCAAMYTATCAACTTCATATTCCATCAACAACCTGCGGTCAACTAGACCGGGTACCTGATCAACCCGTCTCTTGTGCTCCTACCGACCAGCAGAAGTCTTAGCCGAAGGAGTCACTTGACTAGACTAGAGTAAAAATCCCTCTTCGTACCTCTAGTGGTGGTGAGTTCGACTTCCTGTCTGAAGCTAAAAGACTCGAGGCATTAAGGGCTGAAGAAGAGCTAGAGCTTCAAAAAAAGCAGACTGAAGACAGCTTGAAGATGGGCCAAGTCACTAGCTAAAAAAGTCCTTTCCAAGAAGAAGTCCAAGAAAAAGGTGAACATTGTCCAGGCCCAGGATAAACTTCTTTCTATTGCAGAACCTGAGCATGAGAAGAACATGAAGCTGGCGGAAAAGGACAAGCGATGGAGCGAAGCAAAACTAAAAAAGAGAATCAGTCCCCACCCGATTATCAGCGTCAGCATCAGTGACTATGAAGGTGAAGTCAGATTTCAGAGAATGTCAGAGCTACATCTATGTCCAACGGGTCATCTGGTTTACCTCTTGCTTTGGATAGATGATAGTATGCCTGGAAAAGTCGTAGATCTGAATATACGAAGGAAACTTCTACGTCGAAGAAACCTTGGTGACTATGAAGGTGAAGTCAGATTTCAGTGATTGTACTTATAATCTGTAAGCACTAGACATGTACTGTAATACTTGTAATATTTTCTATGTTTAATAAAATGAGTATTTCATGTACTTCACTAAAAAACATCCCTGAAAAAAGTATTAGGGACACAAGTCTATATGTTCCAGTGTTACTTTTCACATTCACTGGTAATCTATAAGTCAGTGAATAAGCTTTCAGTTTCAGTTTCCGTACTTGTAATTTTTTTAGATATAACTTAAGGAAAATTCTCAAGCTGAGATTGACTAACTGAAAAAGATCCCAAAATAGTAAAAAGGGACATGTACTTTGTATGTAACTTTTCCTTACTATTATTTGATAAGATAACTCTCTTTATGTTGTCTTGTTATCATCAAATAGGGGAAGATTGTTGATCCTCTCTCTCAGTGATTTGATGATAATCCCTTTTCACTTATACGTTGTATTTATGTTTCTGTCTTTTCAGTTCCAGCGATCTTCACTGCGCATGTTCAGTGATCACTGAAGAACTTGCATTGTAAATCTATCAGAGATCAATACTGCAAGAAGACAACACTCACACCAAAGAACCTTCAGCAAAAGTCGAAGACTGAAACTGAAGATTAGAGATTGGCGAGTACGTGATCTGAAGTAGTATTCTGTGATTACAAGCATGTCTATATATGTATGAAGACTGCTCAAGCTTCAACGAATGATGAAGAGACCTTCAGGTCATTCCACCATTCAGCGATCAAAGGAAGCTTGCTTAGCATGATTGTTGTTGTCTTTTCCTTATGCACACAAAGGACAAAAACCATACCCTTATGAAAGTTGGTACGGTACGGAGCCGACTAGTCGACTCTATTATCCATCAACTTTAGGTAAGGATGTCTGCTAATGAATAGTGTTTTTTGTATTATTCACTGTAGCAAAGGACAAGCCTTCCTATTAAGGCTTGACACACACTCTAACCCTACCATATTGAATTAAATGAACATTTAATGCACTGGGTATAAATGGAAGTGTTACTTCTCCATGCAGAGTGCGCGCAACTCACTCTCTAACCTGAATTCTTACTTCAAGCATTTTCTAGCTTAAGTAAAGGATCTTCTATACAACATTTCTTTTCTTGTATTTGCAAAGATTTAGTGTGTAACTAAAGATTGTTTGGATAGGTTTTTATCATCTTATCTTTCCGCAAACAATCTTGTAAAATCTGTATTGCTCTTCTTTATCAATATATATTTTAAATTTGAAAATATTGTGTTTGTATTCATCCCCCCTTCTACAAACTGTTTTACTATTCTTGTAGACCCTCAAGGGACCAACAACTTATACACTCGATAGAAGTGTACTTGAGTTTTGTAAACTTCTTAGGAGGTTCATGAAACTTCAACATTTCTAGGTCTCTTTCCTTGTAATCTTTTTTTGTTATGTATTGTACTCGTTTGTTTCAATTCCAAATAAATAAAAGTATCCTATAGAGGACCATGTTGGCCTCTTGCTTTCTAGACTAAATTTAATTCAAGCAAGTCTTTTTTTTTATTACTCTTAGGGGGGATTGTTAGAATTTATATTTCAAAAGTGTAAGTAAAAAGCCTCTTGCTCTAGTCAAGAGGACTTAATCTAGAAAGTTGCTTGGAACAAAGAGCTCAGATGCAGAGATGTTCCCGAATACAGAGCTCATCGCTAAGAGGAAAGAAGATCAAAGATTGTGCGTCTAAAAGCTAAGGATCTGATACAAAGCCCGACTCAAAACACAAAGCCTCTACATTATACATGCAGAGCCTCTAGGTCTCCTACTTCTTTCTTGCATGCAAAGGTTCCACGGTGCATCTTACAAGTGTTCCAATCCCAGGCTGACACGTTTCCAAAACAGTTATTTCAATCAAGAACGTGGACGCAGATGATTGGTGAACACGTTGACTTCTTATATTTCCTAAATTATAGAAGATCCCTTTTCAGGATTGCCTATAAAAGGATATTTCCTCCAAAGAAATAAAAGATTGAAGAACACAATATTGAAGATGCGCTCCTTATAATTTTAGAGAGATTGCTTTAGCACTTGTGAGAATTTTTAGCTAGTTGAGATTTTGTACACACACTTGTGCGTGTTCTTGGTGTTCTTGACATTCTCATTAGCTAATCAAATACAACCAACTTGTTCAATACTTCAATCATTTCTATATTTTCTTCATTTCTACTTAAGAAACTAATTTCATAGTTATTGCTTCCGCTCATATATTGACTCAAGCTGTGATTATTAGTGCAATAGAGGATCTAGGTTCCTACATCCTTCAGATCCTAATGATGGACATACTTTAAGGAATGAACATGAAACTAAGTTCTCCTTAGACGAAATCCTAAAGGACTCAAAGAAGCCAGATAAATATCTCTATGTTGAACCAGACTCTTCCAACGAAGGATCCTTACATACCCAACACTATGCATTTCAAGTCCGAGTATGGATTAATATTCATCGACTATGACGGCAAGTACAATTTCCAACGAGTATCTGAGTTCTGCCTCTGTCCAATAGACCACCTTGAATATCTCAGATCTTGGTTGGACAATGATCTACCTGGTGAGGCGATGGACCGCAGGATCAGAAAGAAGTATCTACGTCGAAAGAAGCTTAGAGAATAAGTACCAGGGTACATCAACTTTAGCGACCTAGAATAGTTAAACTTTCTATCTTGTAATCTTGTTTTCTTTTCATTACTTTTAGTATATGTAATAGGTCTAGCAATCACTAATGTAACACTTGTACTTTTCCAATGAATAATATAAGTATTTCTTTAGTGTCACTGAAAAAGATCCCTGAAAAGTTCCCTGAAAAGAGTAATAGGGACAAGTATCTATGAGTTTCAGTTTACTCTTCCATTCACTGACAACTTTCAGTCAATGAATACGTTTTCAGTTTCAGTTATCACACTTGTATTTGTTTCCCTTAAACTTGTAATCCCTTGCAACTTAAGTAAACTTTATAAGAAAATTGTATCACTGTAAAAAGATCCCAAAATAGTTAAAAGGGACTTGTATTTTACTTGTATCTTTTCCTTACTATTATTACTTAGGCAATTTTCTTTATGTTGCTTTGTCATCATCAAATAGGGGGAGATTGTTGATCCTCTCTCTTATTGATTTGAAGATGATCCCTTTTACCTTACAAAGTATAATATTTTTGTTTATTCAGTTTCAACGATCTTCTCTGAATCTGTTCATTGATCATTGAACATGTATTGTAACTCCTTTAGAGACTGTTATACTTCAAGAAGACAAAACTCACATCAAATAACCTTCAACGATGTCGAAGACAGAAGCTGAAGATTAGAGACCAGCGCGTTCATGATCTGAAGCGACAGACACTGCACAAGTTTCAACAAATGTTGAAGAGACCCTCCAGCGTCATCCTAGCATTCAGCGATCAAATGAAGCTTGCCTTGCATGATTGTTTTTGTCTTGTCCTTTTTCACACAAAGGACAAACATATACCTTTTCTAGAGTATAGTATAGTACAGAGTCACTCCGTTGACTCTATAATGCTTATCTACTTTATGAAAAGAGGACTGCTCATATACAACCAAAAGGACTATTTTTGTAGCAAAGGACAAATTTTCCTCCAAAAATCTTGACACATGCTTTGTACCTTTTGAGTTGCATTAAATGCAATAGGTATAAATAGTTGAGTGCTCTCTACTCAATTATAACTTCTTGATCTATAAGAAACTTACTCAAGAAGATACTTCTCTCTCTCTCTCTACTGTCATCTAAGAGAAAGAACCACTTAGAACAAGTGAAGAGCATTTACAGTTCTTTTTTATTTCTTTATAGCAAATCTTTTCTCTTTGCTATCTTGTAATTGTGTGAACCTTAGATTGTTTAGATAGGTTCTTTACCTTATTTCTTCCGCACACAATCTGTAAATTTGTATTAATCTTTCTTTTCCAAAGTGAAAGTTTATGTGTTTGTATTGACCCCCCTTCTACAAACTGATTACCTATAACTCTTGTAGATCTGACTGGGACCAACAAAGAACCACAACAAAGATCACCTTATAGACTGGCGTCATAAGGTGAATGCTGAAATAGTGGACACTCCTATCCTTAGATCTGATATGTGTATTGGAACCTAATGCATAAAGAGTGTTATACTTTGTTGTAATCTAACATTACCCTTAATTGGGTGATCATAAGAGCTATATTGTGTGTAACATGAATTGTGTATACGTCGTGTACATGCAATATGAGATTTGCTCCTCTCAAGTTGAGAGATATATTTTTGGGCCACTCGATGACATAGTTTTCATGGCTATATACAAGTTGCTTAGTTGAATTAATAACACATGTCTGAATCAAATATGTTGGGATTGAGAAGCATATCTTTGAATTAAAAGGATGAGATAGATCTATGCCTTAAGTTCAACACAATATCATGAAGCAAACGGATAAGGAATGATATCACCATATCCTTGATTGGATCAATCAGATTGCTTTAAGGAAAAACACATTCGCATTGCCTTGGGGGAGATTATGTGTTGCTAAACGCTTACCACCGCATGCGTTACTGTGTATTGTGTCTAAATGGGAGAATGTAAGTTATTATATACCATGACAGGTTTCACACAGAGATACTGCTTGGAAGTATGTAAACCTATACGCTCGCATAGAAATAACACACTAGCTTCCATTTGTAGAAACCCAAGTTATGATAATTTTGAAAACACGTGGTGAAAAGTAATTATGATAATTACAAGGTATTGTATGTAAATATGTATAACTATATTAAAGTTTAAGATAATTATATATATATATATATATATATATATATATACACACACACTAGAAGAGTACTCGCACAATGCAGCGAGATACATCTCGATTTTAATATTTTTATTTATTTATTTATTTTGTCTCAGTCGATGTTATAATACGGTTTTATATTGTTTTGAGAAAGCGATATTGTTTTTAAGTTTTAAATAAAATATAAATATGAAAATATCATAAAAAATGAATTTTTTATTGATTTTATTACCAAACTAACTATTTAAAGTTTATCGCTTTTTCTGTATTTCTATAATTTATTTTTTGTTTAATAATATAGTTTTTTATAAAAATAATAATTATTTTGTTATAACTCAATGATTATCTTAATTATCTTTTAGAGTTTTTAGATTTAAAATGAGATGTTTATCGTCTTTTTGAATATGTTTATTTGCAGTTAGTTATACGAATTGAATATGAAGCTTTAATAAGTTGTACTTATGCAAAATTTACTTGTAATCTTGAATTTTAAGTAATATGCATCAATAAACAGTATTTCATGCATAAAAATGGTTTTTAAGAGTTTTTGTCAAATGCTTTATATATTTAAAATGAGATATTTATCCTCTTTTTGATTATGTTTATTTGCAGTTAGTTATACGAATTCAAATATGAACCTGTAATAAGTTGTACTTATGCAAAATTTACTTGTAATCTTGAATTTTAAGTAATATGCATCAATAAACAGTATTTCATGCATAAAAAATGATTTTTAAGAGTTTTTGTCAAATGTTTTATAATATAGTATAGATATATATGTTATAGATAATCACTAAACCTCATGCCAATTATAGTTCATCTATAATTCAGACTATATAAATAAGGTGTTAGGCTATATCAATTTCGATTGATCAAATCAATTAGAATTTAGACTCTAAAAATTACAGAAAAGCAAGCTTCTCTTTTCTGTAAGACACGTATAGATGGGGTTTTTTTTGGGCTAGCACCTGGTGGAGGCGTGAAACGTTTTCGTATGTGGATTACCATAGAGAAAACCTCTATTGATTTCTTAGTGCTCCATCAAATCTTCATCTGATCTACAAAGATACGAATTCTAAACACCCTATGGTGTTTGGTATTAATTAAATATATCATAGGATCCCGCTATGGTTTTTATGTTAGAAAAATTTTCTTATTTTGTTTGTAACCAAAATGTAACACCCCATAACACACATTGCATGTAACCCATATTTCATACAAAGAAAATACATGTTTATATACCAATCAGGTCCCTTAGTACAAGAATCTATCATTACCAAATACAAGGTCCAAAAATTCAAATACATTTCTTGTACTAATCAATGTTCATCAATGAAAACTATACATCAAAGACAGATCTTCATGTAGAAATGCATATAGGAAAATATCACATTTTCCCCTTCCCCTTACCGTCGGTACCTCCTGCAATACATAGTTAAAATCACAAAACAAGGGTTAGACCGAAAGATCTAATGAGATACCCTATTTATGTTATTGCAGGGTGAAAATCACCAAAACCTTTATGAAAAACAACTTTTCATATATATAACAAATATATGAACAAATAGGGACATAATATCAGATTCTTTCCACTTTTCAAGCTAAGCATTCAGCTATTCAAATCTCATACCTTTGAACAAATCAGGTTTATATAATGCCACTTTTAAACCTTTTCTAATCAAACAAGGTTTATAAAAAGTTTCAGGCCAAACCTGTTATTTTCTTCTCAATAACATCCAGACTATGATTTCCAATAAGAACCTTGATCATAAATCTTTAAATCACAAAGAAATAAAGATTCCAGACCATGGTAGTCTTAAGGGATATAATAGAAAGAGTTATATCATACAACACACAAACAAATGTCACCCTTATATCAAATTTACACATATCCTTGATATGCCACCCTTATCCCATGGTACACCTCTCCTTGATATGCCACTCTTATCTCATGGTACACCTCTCCTTGATATGCCACCCTTATTTCCTCATCAAAACATTTCACAAAAACAATTCCAAATAGACCGCAGTCGATGGAATTATTATCAATCCAAAACCATTTATATCAAAATTCCCATTTTATGATATAATAACAATTTTTATCAATCAAGCACAAGGCATAATACAAATCCGGTCAACATAGGCTTGGCCGGACTTCATCTCCGGTCAAGTCTTGGCCGGTTTACCAAATCTGGACAACTCATCGCCCAAGGCTTGTCCGATTTAACACTTGGAATAAATTCCAACACCTTTGTCTAGATAACAAGTGCGGGCAATATTTCGCCCAAGGCTTGTCCGATTTAAAACAATTCAGACACCATTTAGTCATATTCCTACTTCTCCGTTCAAAATACTTGGTATAAACTCAATAATCATAAATTGCTCAACACTTGTTCGGTTTAAGACTAAACCGCTTAAGCTTTAACCGGTTTAGGGTTTAAATCACCCAACCCTTATCCGGTTTATGGTTTAAATCGCTTATGTCTTGACCGGATTAAGGCTAATCCSCCTAACACTTGTCCGATTTAAGACTAATCCGGACAACACTCCAGAAAATAACTTTTAAATCAAAAGTAAAGTTCTAAACTCAATTATACAATTATGAAGAGTTTAAAAGTAGTAAGGATCACTCACCTTAAATCTTTTGAAACCAAACACTTGAAATCAACTTGATCTTGAAATCTTGTCAAGAACAATCCGGTCAAACTCTTTATTCAAATCTCACTGGTTTTTCTTTCAAAATAGCCAAGAGGTTTATTTGAAACCCTCACTACCTATTTATACCCCTTTCTATAAAAAGAAAGGCGGTTTAACAGCCCYTTATTATGCATRCCTCCCCMATGCATGCATACATAACTWTTMATGCATATGAATACATACAAACTCATGCATACATCCAATTATCCATATAAATAATTATGCACACATGCATAATTTAATACATGCTTTCACTTAAGCATACTGACATACATACATGCATCTTCACATATACATATACACACCTTATGCATGTATTTTATCATGTATAAAATTATATCCACATATTTAATGCATACTCATTATGCATATAATTTCACATACTAGCATGATTAAATATAACAATTTATCATGCTGTCAGGCAAACACATAACAAATAATCACATAATATTTACCTCAGGTGATAACCAAGATCTAGTTATCACATTATTCACCCCTCAAAAGAATTTCGTCTCGGAATTCTTTTAATCAAAGAGTCATGGATAGTCTGATCTCATTTTTTTACTCTAATTCCCATGTTGCTTCTGGTCCTTTGTGAAACTTCCACTGAACCTTAACCAGACTTATCTCTTTGTTTTTCAACACCCTGATCTTTCGGTCAATTATGGCTTCCGGTGTTTCTACAAAGTTCATCTTACTGTCTAATTTAATCTCTGGCATCGGTATAGCTAGATTCGGATCAGCTAAACATTTCCACATATTCGACACATGGAAAGTGTTGTGAATTAGACTCAGCTCTTCTGGCAGCTCTAACTGATATGCTACTGGCCCAATTCACTTACATATTCTAAACGGCCCCACATACCTCAGACTGAGCTTCCCTTTCTTTCCAAATATGATGACACCCTTCCATGGCAAAACTTTTAACATCACAAAATCACCTATACTAAACTCAATCGGCTTTCGACGATTATTAGTATAACTTTTCTGGCGATCTTGTGTTGTTTTGATTCTTTCGCGGATCTGTTCGTTCTTTTCAGAAGTTTCTTGGACAATTTCAGGACCCGTCAGCTRTTTTTCACCTACCTCATTCCAACATAACGGCGTTCGACATTTACGTCCATACAACACTTTATACGGTGCCGCTTGAATGCTGGAATGGTAACTGTTATTATATGCAAATTCTATTAACAGCAAATGATCATCCCACGATCCCCCGAAGTTAATAATACAAATTCTTAGCATATCTTCGAGAGTCTGGATAGTTCTTTCTCTCTGCCCATCAGTCTACGGATGATAAGCTGTACTTAGTCGGATTTCAGACCCCAAAGCTTTTTGTAACCCTTCCCAGAACTTTGAAGTAAACCGACTATCTCTATCAGAGACAATAGACAATGGAACACCATGTCTGGCAACAATTTATTTGATGTAAATCTGTGCTAGCTTTTCTAAAAAGTATTTCTCTCTTATTGGTAGAAAATACGCAGATTTAGACAAACAATCRACAATTACCCAAATCGTGCCGTACCCCTTTGGAGTTCAAGGTAACTTCATAACGAAATCCATGGTAATGTGATCCCATTTCCATACAGGTATCTCCAAAGATTGAAGACTTCCATACGGCTTCTGATGTTCAATCTTAACCTATAGACAAGTCAGACACTGTTCCACATATTTAGCTATATCTTTCTTCAATCCRGGCCACCAATAAAAAGGTTTTAAATCTCTGTACATCATATTGGTACCTGGATGGATAGAGTATCGGGACTTATGGCTTTCATTTAATATTGTATTTTGGATATCTCCAAAACATGGTACCCAAATTCGCCTTTGAAAGCACATTAGTCCTTTGTCATTCTGTTCCAAGGTTGAAATCATCTTACCCAACCTTTCTGCCTTAACAAATTCTTCTTTCATAGCTTCTTGTTGGCATTTCTGAATCTCCTTACGAAAGTCAAGGATCAAGTTCATTCTCATTGCCACAGATTTAATGGTTCCAYTCTTTTCATTCCGGCTTAAAGCGTCAGCCACCACGTTAGCTTTTCCTGGGTGGTAGAGAATTTCACAATCATAATCATTAACCAGCTCAATCCACTGACGATGTCGCATATTTAATTCCTTCTGGCTGAACAGATGTTGTAAACTTTTATGGTAAGTATAAATCTGACATTTCGTTCCCAGAAGATAGTGTCTCCAAATATTCAGAGCAAACACCACTGCAGCTAATTCCATGTCATGGGTTGGATATTGTTTCTCATGATCTTTCAATTGTCTTGACGCATAAGAAATCACTTTTTCTCTCTACATCAGAACACATCCTAACCCTAATTTTGAGGCATCGCTGTAAACCACAAAGTCTTCAGATCCATCTGGTAGAGTCAATACCAGTGCGCTACAAAGATGATCTTTTAACAGTTGAAAACCTTCTTGCTGTTCTCCTTTCCACTAGAATTTAATGTTCTTCYGAGTCAATTTAGTCAATGGCACGACTATCTTAGAAAAGTTCTGAATGAACTTACGGTAATAACCAACCAATCCCAAAAAGCATTGGACTTCAGAAGGATTTTTTGGAGCTTTCCATCTTGCAACTGCTTCTATTTTCGCTGGATCAACTTTTACCCCTGATTCTGAGATAACGTGACCCAGGAATTGAACTTCTCTTAACCAGAATTCACATTTAGATAACTTTGCATACAGTCTTTCTTTCTTCAATAATTCTAATATTAGATGAAGATGTTTTGCATGTTCTTCTTCAGTCATAGAGTATATAAGAATATCATTGATAAATACAATAACGAATTTATCAAGATATTCCTTACATATCTTATTCATCAAATCCATAAAGGCTGCAGGCGCATTAGTTAAGCCGAATGGCATAACTAAAAATTCGTGATGCACGTACCTTGTTCTGAATGCTGTTGTGGCAATATCTTCTTCCCTGACTTTGAGTTGATGATACCCTAACCTTAGATCAATCTTGGAGAAATAACTTGCTCCCACCAATTGGTCGAACAAGTCATCAATCCTTGGTAAAGGATATTTGTTTTTGATTGTCAATTTATTCAATTCACGATAGTCTATACACATTCGCATAGACCCATCCTTCTTCTTAACAAATAAGACCGAAGCACCCCAAGGTGAAGTGTTGGGTCTAATAAATCCTTTGTCAGTTAAATCTTAAAACTGTATAACCAATTCCTTCAATTCAGATGGAGCTAACCGGTATGGCGCCTTTGCTACTGGTGCAGCCCCTGGTACTAAATCAATT
>NC_037540.1:37401595-37403382 GCF_001531365.2 Cynara cardunculus var. scolymus | reverse complement strand
TATACATTACCAAATGCTCTAATTTATACCCAATATATATAAAACACTAAGTTTTAGTGTTTTAAATTTAAAACCTTTTTATTTAAATGAATTTCGCCATCATGGGTTTTTAATTTGAAGAAAAATGTCAAAATTGAGAAAATGACATTTTATGCATTTTGGGCTTAGTTTTTATAAAAAAAATTATATTGAGTTTGGGTTGGGCTCTCCATTGCCGGACCCACCCTCCTCCATTTCCCTCCTATATCCCACATATAAATAATCTTACTTCATCATTCATCTTCATTTGCCTTCTTTCAAATTTTAAACTCCTTCTCCCTCTCTCTCCCTCCCTAAAAACTCAAGAGTCACCTTCTCCATCCTTCATCCTCCTTCATCCATTCCAGCCGATTTATTCATCTATCATCATCATTTTAGCAAGATTTTGAAGATACAACAATCCTCTCATTCATAAACAAGGTAATGCATTCATCTCACTATCTTTTCTTGTAAGTTTTGGGGAGAAAAACCACTTTTATGCATTCTTCATCTCCTATTTTATAAGTTTCGAAAATATTGAGTCTCAAGGTGAGATTATATACCAAAACATGTAAAAATGTTTATTTGTTGGTGGTAATCCCTGACCCAAACATTAGAACTCAAAATGATAGGTAGAATCATGATTTTATGTGGTTTATCTCTCAAAAATTTCATATTCTTGTGCTGACAAATTATGTGCTTGTGCACAAATCGTCCATATATTGTAAATGGCTTGTTCAAATATTATGAGGTTTCTTTTAAAAGTTTATTTATTGAGTTGGGGTTGCAATTCATTTGGTTTCACTCAAAAACATTGAGTTTTGACCCCCCAAATGCTCAAAACATTGTATATATGTATCTGAGAGTTTTTCTGTAGGTAAACCCTACTTTGAACAGTCATAACTCTCTAGATAATCATCCAAAATTGTTTAATTTTCTTCTGGATGTTAGTTTAATGAGTTACCTTTCAAATGCCATGGATTTCATTCAATATTGTGGTGATCTGAGGTTTTAATTACTCAAAATAAGTTGAACATGCAATCTGTCCGATTCTGACAGATTTGTATATATATGTTCCATCGACCATATCTCTCTTATAACTCAATGAAAAAGAATGATTCTTCTTTTGAGAGTTAATTTTATGGGTTGTCTCCTCCATTCAAGTGGAATCACATAAATTTATGGAGTTTTGATCTCCAAGTACCTAAAGCTCTATAGGTGTGCAAACTGTGAAACCACCAGTAGGTAACTCTTACTTTGAATGTTAATAYCTTTCTACTTACTTGTTCTCAATGTATGATTCTTCTTCTAAAACGTTCTTTTATGAGTTAGGATTCATTTGAATCCATTTTCACTCAAAAATATGATGTTTTGAGGCATGAACCTATTTATTTAATTCAAGTGTGCAATCTGCCAACTAATGACATATGTGTGCATGTGGCTTTAAGGTATCATATCTTCCTCTCAACTCAACGAAAAATGAGTGATTTTTAGTTTACAAGTTTCGTATAAATGTTAGGTTTTCACTCCAACTTGAATTTCTGCAGAAAACCTAGTAGAACTCTTTTAATGAGTGTTTTACTAACATGGTGCAATCTGCCATTTCAATTGTGATAAGTTGCATTGCTTATATTATTTGAATCATTATCTCATGCCCAAAATATATGAAATTTGGTCACGATGACTATAACTCAGTTATATAAATCATATAAAAAGATGGGAATTTATCTCATTTTTGAAGTCTCTTTATTTGATCATTTTATGTATCA
>NC_037540.1:37395410-37401495 GCF_001531365.2 Cynara cardunculus var. scolymus | reverse complement strand
TTTTGAAAATCTGAAGCTAAATCAGAATCCTCAGTCATATTGTTTTTAACAATGAAATTTTCATGACTGGGTAAATTATTTGTAAAATCAAACTTATCAACTTCATTATCTAAGCAAACATCTGAATTTAAGATATTAGAGAAATTAGCTTCACTCAAAGATTTTTCGCATGAAAAATACTCAGACTCAACATGTTCCATTTTTATTATAGAATTTTGTAAATGTTCAATTTTATCTAAAAATTCTTGTTTTTGCTTGTAAATGAAAGTATTTCTTCAGTTAAAATCTTTTCCAACTGTACCACTTGTTTTTCTAAAATAAGAGTAGGAGTGTAAGGCTTTGGTTCAACTGGTTTTGCTTCAAGCTTTGCTTTTGAATAGTTATGGTAATAATTTGTTGAAATTGCAGAGTCTTGATTTTTGTAACTTTCATTTAGATTTGAATAATTAAACGGAACCTGCATCTTTCCTTTTCTTTGACGATTATTATCTTCTTGTTGTTCAACCTCGTCAGAAGATTTTGTAAATTTTACCGAATTCTCGGGACCACAAAAAAGATATTCAGAATTATATAAGGTCGGGGCATAACGTGAAGCTTTTTCTAAAAATTTATGATTTTCAAACCCCAGACCTTCCCGAGGGTTATAATATCTCGTTTCAGATGGTTTGTTTAAAAAGATGGTTTGATCAGTTTGTCCTCTTTTGTATAAAATTTCTTCTTTAGCCTTCAGAGTTTTATTTAATTGAATTATTTGAAAATCAAGCTTACTAATTTTAACAATCTGTTCTTCATTAACTAATTCTAATGATTTATATTTTTCCTTCAATTCAGATAATTCGTCTTTTAAAACATTTGATTTTTCATCAAATAATTTGGACTCAGATAACAAAGACTTAGCCCAATTCAAGTTTCCAGCATTTTCAATATATAATTTTGTATATTTTTCTTTTTGCGTTTTTAATTGATCTTGAAAATTATTTGAATGCAATTTTTCTGATTTTAATTCTTGTTGGAAGGTTTGAATTTTGAGCATCATCTTTTGCATCTGTTTAATGCATGATTGATGTAATACCTCTTCATTCATTTCAGCAGTTTGTTCTTCTTTTTGACCTGACAAACCATTATCTGTTTTAGCCATCAAGCACACATGTGCAACAGCTTCAGTTTCTTCTTTTTCATCAGTTAGATTCAACCAGTGTTCATCCTCATCCATAAGTGCTTTGCCGGCATCTCTTTGTTTGGACAGAAGAAATTTATACTTGTAGTAGTCGGTATCTCGATTTACCGGCTTCCTACAATTTACAGCAAAGTGGCGTAGCTTACCATAGTTATAACACTTTGTGTTCTCATCAGCTACACCTTTGGTAAATTTCTTTTTTTCTTCCGGCTTTTTCTCATATTTCTTCTCGAACCACTTTTCTTCATATTTCTTCTTCTCGCCAAATTTGTCTTTGTATTCATATTTTGAACCTGACGAGAATCTCTGGTTGTTCGAGTGTGGCCTTTTTGAGAACTTCTTCTGGAATGCTTTAGTCAGCATTGCCATTGCCTGTYTGATYTCTGACATTTCAAAATCTGAATCTGAGCTGTTACTGTCTTCTTTTTCAWACTCACTTGACTGKCTAACTTCTTTGACTTGCTTTCCAGATCTGCTTTTTAATTTCTTCTCCTTTCTCTCAGATACAAGAGCCAAAGGATCAGCAACTTCTTTTTCTTTCTTCTTTGCATTTCGGATTTCCAAAACATCTTGCTCATTTTGTTTCAGAGTTTCATAGATTTCATGAAATCGATTTCAGATAACTGTTTATTGAATCTGATATGATTTGCAAATGGTTTCTACTCTGACTGGAGATTGTTAAGAAACTTAACATTTATCTCTATTGTAGTTTTAGAAATTCCATTCTTTGTCAGCTCATTAAGCAGTCTGGCAAGCCTATTATAAACATCATTAAGACTTTCACCTTCTTTAGCCTTGAACTCTTCATAAGCTGAAATACAGTTAGTAATCTTTAGCTGACTTCCCACTTTCGAACCCATCATCATCTTTTCAATTTGAACCCACATGCTCTGACCTGATGATTTATGAGTGTCAATACTGGTGTAAATATCATTAGTCAGTGCTTGCATCATATAACACTTGCAAAGCACATCAGCATGGGCTCTCTCTTTTTCTTCAGATGAATATTGATGCTTTTGTTTAAGTACTCTCTATGCAGGTATGCCTTCTACTACATCAGCAAGTATCTCTAAAAAGTATACAGCAGGTCCTTCCAGTAAAGATTGCATAATCAGATCTCCTTCTTTCATTCTCTCAATGAAGTTCAGAAATCTATCCCTCCACTGATTATAATCATCACGAAACAGAACAGGTGGCTTGGTATTAGTACCAATAGCCATTGCTTCTCGTGAACTCATAGTATCAATTCGTATGAAGTAGGATCAACTGCAGTTCAAAGTTTGAATTAAAGGATCAGTTTACAAAAATATATCTGATAAACTCTAAACAAAGATTTGCACATATTCAACACTTAGCAAAATTTAGGCACAAAAGCTTATCCGGATTAGTAATCCGGTCAAGCTCATCCAGATTGAAAGTCCGGTCAACAAAGAGACTATTTAACAAGTTATCCGGATTAGAAGTCCGGACAACAAGCAATTCTAAATCGCACACAACACATAACCATATTTAAACAATTAAGCAAAATTCAAGCAAATTAAGCAAAATGTAATACGGATAAGGCACAAAAATCAATTTGAATTAAAATTCTCAAATCGGATGTTTTCAACACTTAGTCAAAATTCCAAAATGAAAATCGGACGTAAAAAGTCAACAAGTTAGGAAGTCAAGGTCAACAAAGTCAACAAGTCAAAGTACTTATAAGTCCTTCTAATACTGTCACACCCCGCTTAAGCGGAAACACGGGATGCTAACAGACAAGCGGGTCATAGCAACAGTTTATAAATAACACCATTACAAGTTTCAAAACAAAACGATTTATCGACATAACGAGAGTTAGAATAATATACGACGTTCATAATTACATCAAAAACTTGACTTAATCTATCTTGGCCCAGGTATGCTCCCTTAAAAACCAATCACTTACTCAGAACCTGAAAAGCATGGAATAAAAACAAGGTCAACTACCAAGAGTTGGTGAGCTCACGGGTTTTCACATGCACAAAACATTTCAACGCATAAACCAAGTAATAGCAAACTTATGTGAATTCTTTGCACTTAGTAAATGTAAATCCCTAGCGATGTAACACTTGAGACGCTACTGAGCCTTACCTGACCAATATGCCCCATTAATTTTCGAACAACCAGAAGTAACTCGTTCACTACTCTGGTCCCACGGTTCGATAAAGCACTAATTCAGCGGTGGTCCAAATTCCACATGATTAGGCTATAAAACATAGGTAATTGTGCACCCCTYTCTGGGTGGGACTSTCAACACAATAGYGGCTATCCACAATACCACGGCCCGGGAATGTACCCGAGTTAACAAGTAGCDTDTACGGRCGGGGACTTTTATTTGGAAACATATACTCTCAAGCGCATCAATTTAGCATTTATCCTAAGTGCAGTAACAGTTTTCAAAACCAACGTAATGAACCATACTAAGCAGTTCCTTAGCCCAAGAGATTCCAAGTAAAACTTGACTAAGCAGTTCCTTAGCCCAAGATATCTCAATTAAAGCATCGACTAACAGTTCTTTAGTCACAAGTATCATAAAACATATCATGCAAAGTTTGCTCAATATCATGCTTTTCTCCCATAAAACATATAGAAAGCATTAAAAGTGGGGCCGTGAGAACTCATAAGTTTGGCGAATATCCGAATGATTCCTTATGGACTTGCTTTGCTTACTCGAACCTCCTGACAGACCAACCAGCACTATATTAACTTAATGGTTTTGTTGACTTAGGTAGGGCAAAGTTGGTCCCAATGCGAAGCCATCAAGTATTTTCATAAATTAAAGCCGTTTTAATTATTTATTAAACAAAAACCTTCCAAAATCCAAGTAATGACATGATTAAATGTCATCTTAAAACAAATGATGGCAACCGCCAATTACCAAAACCAAGAGATTTTGAGTGGGTTTAACACTCTTTTCAAGAATAGTCCACAATTCTTGAGCCACACGCCTTCACCACCGATTGCATGTAGGSTCAATATTTCCAAGAATTAAAAGATTTTAATACAAAAACCGCCATCTTTGAATAACTTCCAGAAAAACAAAATAATCCCGATTCCAACAAGTTTTAAAAGGAATAAATCCGAAAAGAGTTGCATGCAAGACCTATCATCCGAAAATGTGATCAGACCTCACATGCAAGAGATTTTTCCTTCCTTCTTGGAGATTTAAAGAACTTGGGTCATAGATTATCATCCCCAACGAAATCACAGGTGAGTCTTTGATGAATAATCTCTCCTCTTTAAATCCCGCAAATAGCCAAAAGCCGAATAGAGAGAAAGATAAAGATTTTCAGACTTTTAAAAGATAATAGAACAGCTTTAAAACATACMTTTTCTTGATAAGAGACACGAGCAGGTCTTTAAGAACAGCAAAAGTCCTTAAGTTTTGCTTGAAGATGGAATCGGTTGGAAAGAAAGRGATGAAATGGCTGGTAGTTTGAAAAGTGAAGGACTTTCAAAAGGGAAGGGGGTATTTATGTGGATTTCATGAAAAGAATGGGCTGACCTCTAAAGGTCCAAGCCCAAAAGACTTTTTAAAATAAAAAAAATACAACAAAATATTTTGACAAAAGATTTAAAACACCACTCTTTAAATTAATTGGCAAATAAATATAAAATGGGACTTTGGAACTTTTAAATTTGAGAAAAGGACGGGACTTAAAATATCGACTTTATTTTACGTGAAATACTTCATGACTAATTGGCATTGCATAAACAAGCTTTGTTAGCTACCCGTCGAGGCGTGATCTAACGAACTAATCTTGGGAATTAAGCAAGATGATCTCTACTCATCGAAGCTAAATCCTAGAAAGACTTAGTTTTCAATAAAGATCCTGATATAAGGTATTAACCTGAAATCTCAAAATGCAGGATTGTCACAAATACAAATCGATCAAAAGTCAAAGAATTAAATCGATCAAAAGTCAATATTCGCTCAATCACCAAAGAATGTACGATCAAAAATATAAATAGCTCAAATAGACAAATGCACTAAGTACTAGTCTTACCAAGCGGATTCTCTAAATCGCTTAACAAATCGCACACCTCTTAAACGACTTATCAATCGGATTGTTTAAATCGCCCACTAATCCGTTCAGGTTACCAATGACTTACCAGCTGGATTGTTTAAATCGCTCGATTATCCGTTCAAGTTATCAACGATTTACCAGATGGATTGGCTAAATCGCTTGATTATCCGCACAAGTGTTGTCCGGATAAACCTATATCAAACAACTCAAAAATCACTCGGATGTTAAATCGCACAAGTATTAAGCGGATAACACCCTAAATCGCACAAGTCTTAAAGCGGACTAATATTCAACCAAAAACACAAAATTTCACACTTTTTACCAAAAATTTGGATCAAAACATGAAAAAATATGACTTTTGAAGAATATGTTCCAAAATACGAAAACTAAAAATTTGACAAAAACAGGTTTAAAACTTGCTTAAAATAAAAAATAGTGTGAATCAAAGTTGTTCCAAATACAAAAACGAATCTAGTCAATGTAAATCTTTTTAATTAACACTAAAAAAATAACCAATTTAGGCTCAAAAACCCAATATGGACGAAGAACACTCAAGAACAGTGATGAACATAATAGACCCAGATCGATCAATCTTCAAAAATTCATGCAGAAAATGTGCAAAACTGTTTAATCCTCTAATCGAAACTGCTACAGTCTGCTCTTATACCAATTGTTAAGTCCAAGATTCATACAAACATGATAAGATCTTCAAGAATCAAGATGAATAGAATAGTAGAGAGAATATCATCAAAGGACGACCCAGATCTCTCAATAACACTTATAATCTAGTTATGAATAACCAAATTATAATGATTTTATGAAGAAAGTTAAGAAGACTCAAAATTAATATATGAATATT
>NC_037540.1:37392647-37394935 GCF_001531365.2 Cynara cardunculus var. scolymus | reverse complement strand
GGATCTAACAATCTCCCCCTAAGTAATGAAATAACAAAGTCTAATATAATCACATATGAAGAACAGACACTAATCTAAAAGAAACATTAAATTCCAAATTTTCATTGGATGATGAATTATGTACAAGACTGGAAGCAAATGTACATCAAGGAAAAATAAAACAAAAAAAAATCCATCTCATCAAGGATTACCCGAGTATATATCTCTGAAGCATAGGAGTAATCTTCTGTAGTTTATGGCAGTTGAGATCTCTTGAATGAGATGGCTTCCCACTTCCCTTGGCACGTGGCTTCTGCCCAGTCTGTCTCTAATATTTTTTTGAAACCATTCAAGTGTTTCTGTTGAATACTTGAAGGCTTCAGACATTCTAAAAAACTTTTTAACCCCAAGCTCATTCTTGTAAACAAGTCTGAGTTCAGGTTGAGTCAAAGACCGAAACAGAACGTATCTCCTGCAGGCCCTGGAAATCTTCATCTGGTGGAGCGCAGGACAATCTCTCAATGCCTAACCTTAAAACAATCTCAAAATCGCTTTTGGCTCTAATGTTTACTAGGGACTCCATTATTTTGACAATAGCCCTGTTAGCCATACCGAATCTTATACCATGATCTTGCCGCTGAGCCGTGTAACCATATAACTCTATCAAGTCATATGGATTGAGGTTGATAAGGTCGTTCTTGTTGAAGACGCTAACTTCCCTATGAGCTCTTTCCACTCTGAACTCATGTAGCAAATAGCTCTGTTGGCAAAGGACTTGACTTTTAAGTCTAAGACTCTTCTTATACTATCGTTTGAAAAGACAGCTCGAGGATCTTGAGTAGTCTGTCTTATGAAACGATGATGCAGAAGATTCATCGACTCTGTCGATAGGATTGGCGGATTGGTTGACAGGCTTTCTTCTCTATCTTGATACATATATTGATGGATATTTTCCATCATTACTGGCTCCCTGGTAGGCACTTGAGGTCTTCTCCTCATTGACTCCATGTTCTAAATTATTTCATCCACTAGGGTCTGTGGAGGATGCCCCGAGGAAGAGGGAATATTCGCTTGCACCAAGGGTTGTGTTTTGGTTGTTTGGGTGGTTTCAGGTTCATGGGTTTCTGTTGGTTGTTGGGGTGATGAAGGAAGGGTAGTTATAGGTTCTGGTTGTTGGGTTGTTGTGGGCTCTGATTGTGTGGGTGAAGTAGGTTGNTTTACTATATGGCCCAGAAACTGTACTTCCTGCAACCAGAATTCACACTTAGAAAATTTGGCATACAACTTCTCATTTCGGAGTACTTCAAAAATCATCTTTAGATGTCGCTCATGGTCCTTTCGGCTTCTTGAATAAATTATTATGTCGTCTATGAAGACGATTACGAATTTATCCAGATAAGGTCTATAAATCCTATTCATTAAGTCCATGAAGATGGCTGGTGGATTGGTTAGTCCGAATGGCATAACCATGAATTCATAATGGCCATACCGGGTTCTGAAGGTTGTTTTGGGAATGTCCTCTTCCCGAACCCTCACCTGGTGATACCCGGATCGTAAGTCAATCTTTGAGAAATAGGATGCTCCTTGAAGTTGATCGAATAGGTCATCAATTCTAGGGAGGGGTATCTATTCTTGATGGTTAGCTTATTGAGCTCTCTATAGTCTATGCACATTCGCATTGACCCATCCTTCTTGTTGACAAATAGAACCGGTGCTCCCTAGGGCGAATAACTTGGTCTAATAAATCCTTTGTCTAGCAGCTCCTGGAGTAGGGTCGACATCTCTTGCATTTCTGAGGGTCCCAAGCGGTAGGTCGCCCTTGCTACTGGGGCAGCTCCAGGAACTAAGTCGATACCGAACTCGACTTGTCTCTGTGGGGGCAGGCCTGGTAGTTCTTTAGGGAAAACATCAGGAAAATCTTGAACCACTGGTACGTCCTCAACCTTATTTTTCTTGATCCTTCCGTCAATCACATGGGCCAGGTATGCAGTGTAATTCTTCCTCAAATACTTCTGCATCTTCATGCAGGATACCAGTTTAAACGCTCGGTCTAGCTTATCTCCCTGGACCATAATTGGCTCCATTCCCTCTTGAGGAATTCGAATGAGTTTTTCTGAACGAACATTCTCAGTTTGATTTTTGGATAGCCAATCCATTCCTACAATTACATCAAAACTTCCTAGCTCGATCGGTATAAGATCTATACTAAAATCCTTATTAGCTAGGTTCAGAGTGCAATTCAAAATTACATTTCTAGCCTTGAATTCATGGCCATTGGCAAACTCAATTACGAAGGCTTCTCTCAATTT
>NC_037540.1:37391015-37392229 GCF_001531365.2 Cynara cardunculus var. scolymus | reverse complement strand
GGCCTCTGTTCCTGAGGCGCCTTCTTGGCCTTGTGTGAAGGTAGGCCGTGAAGGACTTCCATCATGTCCTTGATAGCCTTCAAGAGAAGAGATATCTCGTGATGTTGGGACATCCTTTTCCCCTTCCTCAGCTTCAGAGGCTGAGTAAGTGAATCGGATGTGTGTTCCCTTCGATAGATCAAATATCGAGGGAAGGGGTGCACGAAATGAAGATCGCTCTGAACGATCTATGGGTTCAACATCAAAATCAACGAATGCTTCTGTGTGTGTGAGGGGTTGTGGTGAGCCCTGAGGCGAAGGGGCTCTTATTTCTTCATCACCTCTCTGTTGAGAGAGGGGTGATGGATGATGRGGTTCCTCGGCTTGATCATCTCTAGAGGCCCGAAGGATGACCTCTGGATGGCTGGCTTGGGTTGGGATTGGACTGGGTCGTCCTTTTTCAATATCCCTTTGGCTTTGATCACTAAGGATAGTGGATGTGGTTGTCCTTTGGGTAGTGGGTTTAGAAAATATGTTGGTGAGGGCCGGGGGAGTCACTAGCATCATCATCATCATCATCTTCATCATCCGATGAAGACGATGCTTGTGCTCCCTCGTTTGGAGGGGGGACGGCTCTAAGTGCTCCTGGGTAGCTGCCCTTGGTTCATGGGACAGCATGGAGGGTTCATAGGCTTGGCGTATCTCATTTGTTGATGGAATGACTGTGAGCATAGCCCTCGAGAGTGGTCTGTTGATGCTATATCCGTCCTTGGAAAGAGTTGGGCGATGTCCATGCATTTTGTAGATCGGTGTGAATGGCTCCGTGGCAGGGAGTGCATTTTTCCTCATTGCATCCCTAATTATGAGGGCAAGGAATCAAGGGAAGAGGAAAGCGGTCAGTGGCTTTCCAGCGGCTTGAAGTTTGCACTTCTTTAGCACGGCCGCGTGGATCTCAGTGTAGATGAGAAGGGCGTAGTCGATGTTGAGSTTGAAGTAGAGGCCATACATGATCGTCATAATGTTCAAATTTCCTTGGTCGAGGGAGCCTAATTTGCATGTCAGGGACCGGTTCAAAATGGAAAAGAACAAATTGCACATTGGTGAGAGGAATTGTCTTTTGAAATCTGAGATGTTTTGTATCTCTTTGTTGTAGCCTAACATCCGTACAAATCGCAGAATGTCCTTGGAGGTCGGTAGCTCGTCATATTGTTCGATTTCGAGCTCTCTTCTTGTTG
>NC_037540.1:37389266-37390460 GCF_001531365.2 Cynara cardunculus var. scolymus | reverse complement strand
GCTCTCTTCTTGTTGGAATGCATAACACCTTGGAGATCTTTGCTCGTGAAATTTTGACGGCGCAAAGCATGTCGTTTGGTGCGTCGATATCGCCCATTATAMCGTGAYTGGCATCATCAAATTCACAGTTTTGCCAGTATTGTTGAACGTATTTGACAGGAACTTTTGGATTTACTAGAGTGAGAACAGGGAGGAGAATGCAGTTTTTGAAGAATTCAATTATTATCCCGTACCTGTCGTCATAGAGAGTGTTTTTAAGCTCGATCTGGTGATTATTGGGATTCATAGGGAGGAAGACAATAGTCCTACTGTATGCTCCCGTGGATTGAAGGCGGCTATCGTTGTTGTCGGATTCGTGGGAAGCGGAGGATGCCATTGCTATGGAAGTTTGCAGGTTAGTTTGTGTTCGTCAAAAAGTGGTTTGCAGGTTATGAAGGCGTAAAGATGGGAATGGTGGGAAGATGAGTATATATAGTGGAGATGGGTGGGGTGAGAGAGGGAAGGGAAACGTTTCTTTGATTATTATAATATAATAATCATGAGAAAGAGGCGGTTGGTTATTGTATGATGGGATTGGAGGAACGTGAGCCGTCTTGATAGTACGTGCCATAAATGAATGTGGACACGTGTCACGCTGGGGTTTGGGAGGGAAAAAGAATGAAGCAGCAAAAAGGGGACAACCTGTTTTGTGTCAGGTGCGTGGTTTGAGTGACGTCATAAATGATTTGAAATGAGGATTCATTCCAAATAGCTTGGTGAAGACGTTTCCCAAAAAAAAATTAAAATCTCATCTAATTGTAAGATTAATTCTAATTACGAAGTTTTGGTCTTCTAAAAACCTTTGTTGTATAGTTTTTAGTCACAAAAGTTGCAATTTTGTATAATCTAAAAATTTGTTTCAATTAAGATGAGTTTTATTTAAAAAAAATTTGCATGGAACCAGAGGAGCTCTGGTYATTCATGACAAAAAGAGTGGGTAACCAGAGGAGCTCTGGTTAAGCATGATAAAGTGGGTGGGAAACCAGAGGAGTTATGGGTTTTAATGTCAAATAAGACAAATAGAAATGTTGGATTTGCTTGTTATAGAGAATTTGGTTGACAAACCAGAGACTCTGTTCAAATGTAGCAATCCATGTTCATAGAACCAGAGGAGGTCTGGTAATGTAAMCATATGTAGCATTTTATAAAACCAGA
>NC_037540.1:37374340-37389166 GCF_001531365.2 Cynara cardunculus var. scolymus | reverse complement strand
AAAGGATGAAGGTTTTAATACAAGAGTCCCTTCGCCCAAGGACTCGACATATCCCACAGAAGCATTCATTGCTTCTTCACACAAGAGTGACCACCCAAAACGTGCTTCAGAGGCACAAGTGAGGCACACAGAGACAGAGGGTCTAGAATGCCCTCTGTCCCCACTAGATCACTATGACATGCTAGGCTCTAAACCTACAAGGCACGAAATCTATAGAACACCAGTAGGCTCTCCTCTGGGAGATGTTCAAGGATCTGGTGGAAGTCCCCAAGCAGACTACGCAATACTAGTCGCTGAGGGCGCCTCACGCTCCGAGGCTACTAAATCACCATGTGTTGGTGGTTTAGGTACCCAGGATATGTATGTGACAAAGGAGGAGCTTAAAACCTTTGCCACAGAAATATTCAATAAGATAGATGAGTTGAAAAGCTTGTTTATCTCCCGATCGATAGCAGAAAACCTTTCACCGATAACAGAGGCTCTAAAGGAGTTGAGCTCAACCACAGCAGAACTCAAGTCTACTCTTTCAACAATTCAGAGCTCTGTCCTATAGAAGGAGGATCTCACAGAGGCGTTCAAAGCTCTAAGCCTCAACCCCTCCTCCATCCAAACCTTGAAGACAGAACTTTCAGAGATGGCTGCCCAATTCTCTGCCGACTTCATCTCAGCGGGCTACACGGATTACTCCTCTCTCAAAGACGAAATCAAGCAGATGTTTTCCTCTGCGGTAACATACGATATTGATACCAAGTCCTCAAGGGCCAACATCAATCACCTTGCTACCCGCAGAGAGATTGATGCCATGGTTGAGGCTTTGGGTAATCTCGTGTGCAAGCATACAGACCGTCTTCTCAAAGAGGCCCGTGCCTCTAATACAGCAATCAGAGACTGCACATCACAACTCGTGAAAGAGGGTGACCTCCTCAGAAGCGAGATCTACAGAAGCGTCTCCAAACTGAAGTGGTCAACAAAGATAGACATCAACCACGCCTCTGAGCTTGTAAATGAGGTAATAAAGAATATGAAGAAGGCTGCCACCAAAATTTTGCAGAGGTTGGAGAAGGCTCCCCTGGATACATGCAAGGCAGAAGCCAAAACGAACCATGACGATCAAGAAGGTGATGATCGTGATCGTCATGAGGGGGAGAAGAAGGCTGAGAAGAAACCAGAGCCAAAGAAGACTCCTGCCTGAGGAGTCAAAATTGTGGACTCTACAGCTGCCTTGTTCTCTAAAGGCAAGGAAAAGGCTACAGAGCCCAAAGGCAAAGGTAAAGGCATAGCTGCAGAGTCACCACCGAAGGGGTCGTCGTCTAGTACAGAGACTCCATAGCCAATAAACAAAGAAGATTACAGAGACGACCCAGCGCTCCTCGAAGCTTTAAAGGCATCCCTGGCAGAGGCTCAAGCCAAGAAGGGCAGAGGCCCCATCCCTCACAAAGAAGGAGAAGGCCCTTCATCACAATTCCCACCAGTCCAAGAAACGTCCACGGGTACATTTGACGTTCTGTAAGGAACCGTCAAACCCATCCTTGCAGAGGGGTTAACCCAAAGGCCAATTCTGGAGGAAGAAGAAGTCAAGGTGCCAGAGTCCGCCACGGTAGGAAGGGTGTCTGAAATATTCGAATCTATGAGCAAGATTCCAATGCCAAAAGTCAGAACAGAGCCTGTTACTACTTTGGAAGAAATTAAAGTGTGGAGGTACTCTGCAGTAGACACAGAGCCTCCCTATGATCCAGAGCTCACAGGAATCCCTTCTGCCACAGCCAAGTTCCTGTTCTCTAAGCTCACAAGGCCTTGTGACCAAGTCTTCTCAGAGCACATGATCACCTCCCTAGAGACAATCTCTCCAAGGACGATGCTAAAGAAGAAGGTGCTCTATGCTCAGTATATAGTAAGAAGGGAAGATGGCAACCTGTATACATTCACAGACGTTGACCTCCACAACTTCTGTGTGTTTGATGTCATCTACATGCACAAAATTCTCAACATCTACATGGAGAAAAGGTCAAGCTACTCAATATCGCTCAGAAGGCTACTTGAGGTCATGCGCGCACAAGTAAGATATTACAGCCAGAAGAACTTCGAGCTAGCGGTCAGGTTAGTCCAAAAAGATCTAAAGATCTCCCCTCCTTACAGCAGGCCTGATTGGATACTTAGGTATCATCCAAACTCCATTATTCACAACCCTACTTTTGGGTTTGTGTATTTGTATAAGGATGAAATCCTAAGGTTCTATGATCCAACAGAATCACACAAGTACTCAACAGAGACACTAGAATGGATTTTCAGAAGGGCAGCGACAGAAGTGGACAAAGGACATCTAAGGATGGGCGAAGTGTCTCGCATCTTTGAGGCTATCAAAATGCAAATCAACTTCAGAGAATGGATCTTCAACGTCTACAGAACAATCAAGTCTGATATGCTATACGYAGTAKAYGATWTTCCAGAATCTGTCGTTTGATAAACCTTCTGTACCAGTTTTAGGCCTATGTTTCACAATTTTGTAATTCAGTTTTGTAATTTCATTATGTAATTCTTTTCAGAGGATGAACTTTTATCTCCTCTTGTAATTTCTTTCAATGAAGTCATTTCTTGCTTTTAAATTTCCAATTTCACTTTTTCATACTTAGGGGGAGATTGTTAGCTCTCATTTCACTTAATGTAAAAGTATGGAAAAAGTAAATACTGCAAGTGTTGACAGAAGAGGTTCCACCACATAATACCATAGAGGACCAACAACAGAAGGTGTTCTATCATACAAGTGAAGTGTGACAGAACCTCTGTTGTTTACCACAGAGGTTCTGGAAACTGGTCCTCTGTAATCAAAGCTTACAAGTCAAAGATGACAGAACCTCTGTTGTCTACAACAGAGGTTCTGGAATATGATCCTCTGGAGTCAAGTGCTCTCAAGTCACATCCAGCAGAGCCTCTGGGATGGCTCACAGAGGGTCTGCAGTTTTATCTTCTGTGAAGAACTTTATTGTTTTACTTAGGTTAGTTAGCTGCTCGTGCCTATCATGTGACTGTTTGTAATCTGCTTTATTTGAACGGCTTAGATTAATTTGTACGTCTAGGTCTTATCAGAAAAGTCGTTAGGAACGAGTATAAATAGCAGCTTAGGCCTTTGTAATTCAGTGTCCTTCCATATCGTAGTGTAAACATTTTCAATCAATTGAAAATCATTTGAAGCTTCTGTCTAGTGTTCTTCATTCATCAACTGTGTTCTTCATTGATTTTTACTCTGCTTGTTCTTAGTGCTTCCACTGCACTAATATTGTCAAATAGATCATCCAGAGTAAGTGATTAATATCCAAAACTGAGTTAATCGATCTTATCACCATGGGTTGATCCCGAGGCATGTTCAACCAGTTCTGGTTAAGTTATAGGATCTATCACTCTCTTATAATATATAATGCACTGAGCCCTCTGATCAGCGAAGACAAATAATTTCGATGGGATTTCCATTATTGAATCCAAGTCTTCAACTTTCGTGTTTTGACGAATACACGTCATGACGAACGATGGCCCAACTTCACTGTCTGCCCTTGCCGGGATGCCATTGTTGGCGTTCATCCTGGCTTTAATGATCAATTGCAAAAATCTTTAAAACGACACAAACTTCCTTGCTTTCGATGGGAAATGTTTGGCGTTGACCAGCTCGACTAGTTCATTCCATATTATCAGCGCGTAATCGTACTTGCGCATGTATACAATCCCGTGGAAGAACTTGAGAAATGAACTACTGTAGGTATCAATGCCGGCAGTGTTGGATGTCAAGCATCGGTTGAGGATCGAAAATAGAATATGTCATATAGACGGAAGAAATGGCCGTTTGAACTGAGATGGATTAGTTAACTTTTGCGAGTATCCTAATCTCTTGATATCTCTACAAAGATCGTCATCAGTGACTAGCGGATCAAAACCTGTCGAGGTTGGTCCTAGTAGACGCAGAATTCGCCAGAGTCGTTTCAAGGTCAAACGACTTGTGTATTCGTCTACGTTTCCTTCGAAAAATAGATATCGCCATCTTTAGCAAGGGTTAGTGTGTTCCAGAATTTTTGCAGGTATACCATCGGGACACAAATGTAAGCTGAAAGGGCATAAGAGATTGGGTGTCTGCGAAGTATTTATGGTATTATTCTGTATTCGGAGGGCATATCGAAGTTGAAAGAATGGTTGTTTGGTTTGATTTCAAGATAGAAACATTGGGGTAGTAGGGATTCTTCTGGTATTGTGTTGTTTGTAGGCTGGTTCGGGTTGTTTAGGTTATCAGATCTGACGGAAGGAATGTGAGATTACTCGTCAGATTGATTATGTTGTTCAGCCATTTTAATCTGTAAAAATCAAAACATGTTAGACCCATATTAAGAAAAATACAATGCTAATATTTGATAACTAAAAAAAATATTTCTAAAAAAAGTATTTGAAAAACTTAAAAAAAAATTTAACACTAAAAAAAATTAACTAAAAAGAAATCAAACTAAAACAAAACTATAATAAAAAAATCTAAAAAAATTAACTAAAAAAATATTAAAAAAATTTACCCCTAAAAAAATTAAACTAAAAACAAACGAAAATTAACTGTTGGGTTCAAGTATGCGCGTTATTGTTGTATTCAAGTTCTCCTTATTTTACATGCTTTGTAATAGAATAGCTTTATTATTTCCTTAGTATAAATAGAAGTTTACTTTGTAATTGTCATTAGCAAGTCATTAGCAATTCTGTAATCTGAGTTTTAGCATTGTAATTCTCTCTCTCAATCAATTAAGAGACATTTGGTGATCTACTCTCTCTATTCATCTTGTTCTTGAATATCATAATCATCTTGTATGAGAATTTGGACATTTCAATTGGTATCAGAGCAAACTGCAGCAGTTTAATTAGAGGATTAAACGAATTTGCACGAATTTGCACGAATTTTAGTGGATTATCGATCTGTGTTCTTCATTTGTTCATAACCGTTCTTCGTCCAGGATTTGTTTTTGGGCTTAATTTGGTTGAATTTTGATTGTTAATTGATATATTTTGCATCGCTAGATTCACAATTGGATTTAGAACAAATTTGATTCACACTGTTTTTGGTTTTAAACAAGTTTTGAACTAGATTTGATCGATTTTTGAGTTTTCGAAAACTGTTGAATGTTCTTCAAAATTCATAATTTTTCATGTTTTGATCCAAAATTTTGGTGAAAAAGTGTGAAATTTGTGTTTTTGGTTGATTTTTAGTCTGATTAACTCTTGGTCGATTTAGGTTGTTTATCGCTTAAAGCTTGTACGGTTTAATACTTGTAATTTTTGTGAATTGAGTTTAATCGGATTAGGCTAAACCGGGTAAGTCAACTCAGTAAAGTCCTAAATCTCTATATTATTTCTTGAAGAGTTTTTCTCAATGAAATATGCACATTTAACCTCTTTGAGTTTATTGAAAATATCTTTATTCACTTTACTCGAAGACATTAAATTATCATAAAAATCATTTTCTACATAGCGGAGAGTGTTCTCGAGTACTTCAAACCTAGACTCAAATGCCTTYTYAATTCTTTCACACTCTTCTTTATAATTTTTCTGTAAAGCATTGATAAACACTTTCGCCTTATAACCTTCAACTCTCTTTTCCAGATTAATAATGTTCTCTCTGAAGTTCTCAGATACAACTGCCATTTAAAAAAAATAAGATTGATCAAATAAAGGATCTATGCAGTGAAATCAGATAAAAGAAATAAGAACAGTTAAGCTCAAAAAGAATAGAAAAAACACAAACACTGAAAACACACACAAAACAGATATACGATGATCCAAAAATAAAATCTAAACACAAACAAACTAAGAAACCAAAAYAGTCCAAGACAATAAACCAAGTCCAAAAACTGAGTCTAGTCCAAACCAAATAGTCAACAACAGTATCAACAATACAGATGTGAATCTTAAAACATATTCTATCTGCTCTTGAAATGCTATCCAAAAGTCCACTTGAATGCTTCTCGTATGGATGCACTTCTCACGGCTCTTAATTGGGCAACACCCTCCGATCAGTCACTTCTGTAATCTAATTCTCAGCTGTTCTACAAATGAAGTCCAAACACAACACCCTTATCAATAGTCAGTAATCTGTCACCAAACAGCAAACAGTAAATAAATTTTTAACTGTATAAACCTGCTACTATTTCAGATTTTAAACTCAACTGTTATTACTGCTGCTGCTGTTACAAAACAACAAACACAGTCCCTGCAACAAGTCGAATAAGCCTGAATCTTGTACCTGCAGACTGTTCACTGTGTAGTTGCTGAGAAATAGCAGCTTAGAACAACAGTTCACTCAATCTTGTTGTTTACTACTGTCAAGATCAAAATCAAAATAGCAACTATAATTAGCTACAAACAGTTCAGTTTAAAACAGTTTAAAAACTGTGCAATTACCAAAATGAAGATGCTGTTTCAGTCTTGTTGTTGTGTAGCTTAAAGAGACAAAATGAAGTTGCTGTTTCAGTCCTCAAATTGCAAAACCAAGACAGTTTACTAAACCTGCTGTTAAACAATTGCTGGGCTGTTGTTCTTGTTGTTGTTTCAGTCTTGCTGCACAATGCTCAACTTGTCACTTTAGACAGACTTTAAGCAGTCTCCACACCAACAAACCTGCGCACTGTCTAAATCGAACCAGAGCTTGATTTTCACTAAAAAGATATCAACCTGTCACCTGCACACCGTCACTGCTTATTACTAAACCGTACACTGCATGAGTCTAAACAGATCACAGCATGTCTAAACCTGTCACTGTCACTACATGAATGTTAACAGGACAACACAATGAATGGTAACCTGTCACAACTTGAATGTTAAACCAGACAAAATGTAATATAAATCTGTTAATATAAGTGTAAACCCAAACTAATTGATATGAGATTTAAAGAACCTGCAATTGAGTATGTTGGCTTAGAAATCAACAGTCTGAACTCCGATCAAAGTCCGGTCAAGAATTCACCACAAATCATTTTGTTGCCCAAATCCAAAATCTAAACACACATGACAGAATCAAATTCGAACAAAAACTATAGTCTGGGTTTGTCCCACTTAAATTATAAAACCAAGACAATTTACAAAACCATCAGATTCCATATTGCACAATCTGCTACTGTATAAACTGCTTCCAAGACTATGAATGACTTAAAGCATGTTCAAGATCAACATCATAAACCATCCACCACTGTGTCTCTGAAATCAATTGCTTTAATTGAACACAAAGACTAATCTGGACAGAAACTGTGAAATATTAATAAACTGCGAGGAAGGTAATTCATCTTTGCCAATTAATCAATCCAGTCCCAACCCAAGTGACTGCCTAAATTGCATAACATAAGGATGAAAATTGAGCGATTCTTGTCAAAACAGTCAAGGTATTAAGCGATTTACAAAAATGAACCAAGAAACAGTGAGCAAATTAGAATCTGGGTAATATGAATTGAGCGGTTTAGAAGTCCGGACACCTCGATGCACAGATTACTAAGTCCTCAACTATTCACTAATTCGCTCAAGACTAAACATAAACCGGTCACAAATCCGTTCAAGGGGTAAACGGTTTAGATATAAACCGCTCAAATCGAAAACCTAAACCTTAGATGAACTTACCAGAGAGTGGTACGAATCCGATTGAATGATGTACGGTTTAGTTTAAATCGATCACTTATCCGGTCAAGACTTCAATGAATCCGGTCAAGAATCCGTTGATGCTTTGTGCGGTTTAGACTTAGACTTGAAATCGATTGAAGCTTTGAATCAAACCGGAGAACAATCCGGTCAAGAGGTGTGCGGTGTAATCTCTTCTCCGCTCAAGTGGTGTGCGGTTTACCTTTAATCCGCTCAAACTGTGAAGCTTGCAATTGAGTCTGTTGGGGAAGAACAAGGCTAATTGATCGGATTAGCTTGTTGGGCCTTGATAATGGGCTTAAAATTGGATGGTTTAACAAAAATGAACCAAACTAAAATATTAAAATCAGATCAAAACTATCAAAAAAACATAAAAACAGAAAAACTTTTTAAAAAAATGGATCAAAAATACTGGGTTTAAAAAAAATTCAAGAACACGAAAAAGTTCAAAAACACAAAATTCGATTAATTCTTGAAATGCAATGATCAAATCATAAAACTTTGTGAATAACAAAGATTCACAATGCAATTTCGAGCATTTTGATCCTGTTTTTAACTCAAAAACACAAGAATTTTAACAAAAATCGGATCAAAACATAAAAAAAATAAGAACACGAAGAACATAAAAAAAAATTCAGAAAAAAAATTCACTTATCTGATTTCTTCATCTTTGATCTCTTGCAATCCTGCTTTGATACCAATTGATGGTCCTTATATTTCACTGATCCATAAACATCACAACAATGGCAGATCTAATATATCATGTAAGAACATATAAGAACTTTGAGATCTTCAAAGCTTAGTCAACTCTCTTAATACGTATGAATTATTACAAATGAGCTCCTTTTCCACTAATTACAAAGACTACTCCCTATTTATATGGTCAACATATAAAGACAAGTCAAAGTCAAACTTCTATAAGAAAATCAAACACGCTGACTTTTATAATTATAGACTGTATTTAACTTTCAAGACGAATACAATTAATACTGATTTTTTAGTCCTAACAGTTTCGCACGAAACTTTCCAGATCTCATAATTGATATATAAGAGGCTTAAATATAAAATTTCAGCCTCTAACTCGATCCAGAAGTCCATATTCCAATCTAACTTAAGTAAGTACTAATCCATAAAATWCTATACTAATTTAATTAAACATGCTTAGCAACTTAAATGGGCTTTTAGTAWGTTGGATGTTACAAATACCTCCCCYTTTTGAAGATTTCGTCCCCGAAAKCATGGTTGCGGAATTAATGAAGGGTACTTAGCCATCATCTCRTCTTYGCGTTCCCACGTCCAATCTGACCCGTGATGATGTTTCCACTTCACTAATACCAAATCTACCTCTTTATTGCGCAATTTCACTGTCCGCTCTTTCAAGATACTTTCAGGCTCTTCGGCATATCGAATCTTCTCATTTATCTTAACTTCCGACAATGGAACTACTTCCTCATGTTTGCCCAAACATTTTCGTAAATAACCAACATGGAAAACATCATGTATACCCGCAAATTCTTCGGGTAATTCTAAACGATAAACTTGTTTCCCGACCCGTTCAATAATCTTGAATGGACCAATAAAACGAGGACTGAGTTTTCCTTTCTTTCAAAACCGTAATACTCCACACCACGGGGAAACCTTTAACATGACCAAATCTTCGACTTAGAACTCGATCGGTCTTCTACGGCGATCAGCGTATGACTTTTGTCGGTCCTGAGCCGCTTTCATTCTCTCTCGAATCACCTGTATTTTATCGTGTGTGATTTGTACAAGTTCGGGTCCAGCAAGTATCTTTTCTCTGGTTTCTCTCCAACACAGAGGCGTACGACACTTACGGCCGTACAGGGCCTCAAACGGTGCCATTCCAATTGTTGAATTGTAGCTGTTGTTGTAAGAAAATTCAAATAATGGCAGATGAGTATCCCAGCTACCACCGAACTCTAAAATACAGGCACGAAGCATATCCTCTAAAGTCTGAATTGTGCGCTCAGATTGTCCGTCAGTTTGAGGGTGATATGCGGTGCTGAAGGCCAACTGCGTCCCAAGTTCTCGTTGTAACCCCGACCAGAATTTAGATGTGAAACGGGAATCACGATCAGAGATGAGTTTAGTCGGTATACCATGTCGAGCGATAATTTCATCAACATAAAGTCGCGCCCACTTATCCAACGGATACGATTCTAGAACGAGAAGAAAATGCACAGATTTCGTCAATCGGTCCACAATGACCCAAATACTATCATGTTGTCGCTAAGTCTTTGGCAACTTCGTAACTAGGTCCATTGTTAACTCCTCCCATTTCCACACTGGAACCTCTAAAGGCTGTAAACTCCCGTATGGCTTTTGATGCTCATCCTTCACTTTCATACAGGTAATACACTGCTCAATATAATGTGCAATATCGGTTTTCATCCCCGGCCACCAGTAATCGATACGAAGATCGTAGTACATCTTAGTACTTGGTGGATGGATAGACATTCTTGATTTATGCGCCTCAGTCAATATAGTATCTCGTGCACCACCAAATTTAGGGACCCAGATTCGGGTCTTAAAGATTTTCAAACCACGAGAGTCTTCAGATAAAGAGTCGACATGACCCACCATCTATTCCGACTTGACATGCTCAGGCTTCAAAGCCTCGTGATGCCATTTTCATATATCGTCGAACAGATTGGTTTTCATAGACATATGAGTGATAGCATAACATACAGAATTCGTGTATGCATTCCGACTTAAAGCATCCGCCACTACGTTGGCTTTACCCGGATGATAGAGTATCTCACAGTCGAAATCCTTAATGAGCTCCATTGCACGCTGCTGACGCATATGCAAAGTCTGTTGATCGAACAAGTATTTTAGACTTTTATAATCGGTGTAGAGTTGACATTTTGTGCATTAAATATAGTGGCGCCACAATTTAAGTGCAATGACCACTGCTGCCAACTCAAGATCATGAGTGGGGTAATTCTTTTCGTATTCCTTCAATTGACGTGACGCATAAGCGATGACCTTTCCTTTCTGCATCAATACACAACCAAGTCCTAATCGTGAGGCATCACTATAAACTACAAAATCCTGACTACCTTCAGGTAAAGAAAGAATTGGTGTGTGTGTCAAACAATCTTTCAAAGTCTGAAATGCCTTTTCTTGATCTTTCGTCCATGCAAATTTTGCCTCCTTGCGGGTAAGAGAAGTGAGAGGAACAAAAATCTTAGAGAAATCCCGAATGAAACGACGGTAATATCCCGCTAGACCGAGAAAACTCCGAATCTCTTAGGCATTCTTGGGTTTCTCCCATTTTTGCACTGCTTCAATCTTGGCAGGATCCACAGAGATACCGTCATCGGACACAGTATGTCCCAAGAATTGTACCTGACGTAGCCAAAATTCACATTTTAAAAATTTAGAATAAAGTCGTTCTTTTCTCAACAACTCCAGCATCTGTCGAAGGTGTGTTGCGTGATCGGTCTTAGACTTCGAGTACACAAGAATGTCATCAATGCATACAATCACAGACTTATCGAGCATCGGACGACATACTCGATTCATTAAGTCCATAAATACAGCTGGGGCATTTGTGAGACCAAAAGGCATCACCAAAAATTCAAAATGCCCATATCTCGTACGGAAAGCAGTTTTAGGTACATCCTCCTCCCGTACTTTTAACTGATGATAACCTGATCTGAGATCAATCTTGGAGAAGAACCTTGCACCTTGAAGCTGATCAAATAGATCATCAATACGAGGTAACGGATATTTATTCTTAATTGTCACCTTATTCAACTCACGATAATCGATGCACATCCGGAAAGATCCGTGTTTCTTCTTGACAAACAATATCGGAGCACCCCATGGTGAAGTGCTCGGTCGTATGAAACCTTTATCCAATAATTCTTGTAATTGTTTCATCATTTCTTTCACTTCTGGAGGCGCTAAACGATAAGGAGTCTTTGCTACCGGTGCTGCACCCGGTATCAAGTCGATTCTAAACTCCACTTGTCTATCTGGTGGCAATCCTAACAAGTCCTYAGGGAATACGTCCGAGTATTCACGCACTATCGGTRCATTATCCATAGTCTTCTTCTTCATCTCCTTTGACGAATCTATGACATATGCTAAGAAAGACGAGTATCCTTTAGATAAATAATGTCTAGCCTTGAGTACAGATATTGCCTTAAGGTCGATCGCTYGTCGTTCACCRTAGACATATAAGAATTCTCCATTTTCCATCRRAATTCGTATCATTCGCCGCGAGCAAATGATATCTGCTCGGTTCTTCGTCAACCAATCCATACCAATTACCACATCAAAGTTATGAATATCCATTGGAATCAAATCGACCGTGAACTCATGGTCATCTAAGTCTAATTTACAATCTTTAAAAACCTTATCAGCTACGAGTGTTACTCCGTTCGCAGTGTCGACATTAAAAGGTTTTTTCAAGCATGATTGGCACGGAATCAAGGTACTGAGTATAATAAAGTGACACAAAAGAATTCGTGGCTCCCGAGTCAAATAAAATACATCCAGGTCTATCATTGAGAAGGAAAATACCTGTTACGACATCCGGTTCCTTCAATGCCTCCTCTGCTGTGATTTGAAAAGCCCTGGCTCGTTCCCTGGGCACCTCCTCCTTTTGGGTTGAAGGACCAACTCTCGTTGGTTGTGGTACTGAGGCTTTGCTTTCATTTCTTTTTATACAGGGACAATCTTTAATACGATGCCCTAACACTCTGCAGGAAAAGCATGCACTATCTCTCTGGGGACAATTCATCCTAACGTGACCCGCTTCACCACAACAAAAGCACCCATTTGAGACCTGTTAACACAGGGTTTTTGAGCTCTTGCCCCTTCCCTACAGGGGAGGTGAAGTAGAGTGTAATGACAGATCTATCCGTATCACACCTGTTGGACCGATACTAGGGAACCGCCCACATGATATTGTCCGCTTTGGGCTGCCCCTCCCGGCAACAACCCCTCACGGCTTTAAAACGCGTCAGTGGTAGGAGTAAGATCCCCACTTCCTTATAAGGAAGACGAATCCCCCTAGCCTCACCGATGTGGGATGCTCCTGCATTGCTACAGGAGCGTTGGGCTTAAGAATCGCGGATTTGACCAGCTCGAGGGAACGATGAGGCGGAAGTCCCAACATTCCCCCCCCCACATTGGTGCGGCCCTAGCTCTGATACCAATTGTTGGACCGATACTAGGGAACCGCCCACATGATATTGTCCGCTTTAGGCTGCCCCTCCCGGCAACAACCTCTCACGGCTTTAAAACGTGTCACTGGTAGGAGTAAGATCCCCCCTTCCTTATAAGGAAGACGAATCCCCCTAGCCTCACCGATGTGGGATGCTCCTTCATTGCTACAGGAGCGTTGGGTTTAAGAATCATGGATTTGACCGGCTCGAGGGAACGATGAGGCGGAAGTCCCAACAACACCGGCCTTGATGCGTCTTTCCGCACCTCCGACAGTCTCTTGGTGTGCTCGAGTGAAGGCTAAATGCCTGAGAGGATGCACGTGGGGTACTCTGAGATTGAATTCTCCTCTGATTGGAAAATCTAGAGTACGGTTGTGTTGGGGTAGACATCATCCTCTCAGTTCGCGGATGTTTCGACATCGGTTCATTTTCATCAGGAATGGATAATTCATACTCACAACGCCGAGTGTATTCAACTATCTTGCTAAAACTGGAACCATCATGACTTACCACAAAACTTCGAATCTCCTTCCGTAGTCCTCCAATGAAATGTTCGATCTTATTCTGTTCGGAGCTCAGGAATCGTTGTGCGAATCGCGCCTTCTTGTTGAATTCAGTTTCATAATCAAGTATAGTCATCTTACCTTGCTTCAGATCTAAGAACTCCTTTTCAAGACGCCTTTGTAGGTCAACAGGGCAATATTGTTCAAAGAACTCTTTTTGAAATTCGTCCCACATCAAACTGTTACGCATCGTCGCGTCTAAAGACTCATATGTGGCATTCCACCACACCAAGGCTCGCTCTATGAGCATCGCATATGCATAATTTACTTTATCTCTATCCAGTACCTCGGTAATTCAGAACACCTTTACCGTGTTCTGGATCTGATTGCCCCACATATTCTGTAGAACCACAGCTTCTGAAAGTTTTAAATGAAACCTGGGCGGACTTAGGTTTCAATGCATCTCCGACTTCGTTTGAATGCTTACCACGATTATCAGGTTCCATGGGATTGTTTTGATTTCGTTCTTCTTCAAAGCGTCGCTCCATTTCCTGATGCTGTCGTTCCAGAGCCGTAGTCAATCGATCATCCAAAAGTTTCAATAGTCGTTCTGTATGAGGGGACAAAGTGGGATTTTCATCGTTCTCGGCACCTTCTGGGGCATTTATATTCAGTGTGGGGTTGTTTTCCCCAACATTTTGTGTTTGACTTTGCTCATCATGCTCCGCCGTTTTTGCTGAGAAAACATCACATCTACGTTAAACACAATCCTACCCTTGGTTCCAACCCAACTTAGATCTCTTCTACAGGTCTGTATCCCGTATAAATCATTGCCTAGTTACTATACGATCTCAATGCCTAGGTCTAAGTCTACATACCATTCTGATATTCAAATCGCTTAAACCGCGACTTTGATACCATAATTGTGACATCGGTTATGATAATTCTTAATAAAAGAAACTATTTATCCAAAAGATTTTTCCATAAAACAATCTCCAAGCAAATACGGGATATATGTTATAGATTTCCACCAAAATATAATAACATAGCCTGCAACCAATGATTTTCGGTACTATAAGTCGGGTCCAAAAGCCCAGATATATCTACCCAAAAGTATTACATACATAAGTACAACTCAAAACGATATATGCATAACATGTACCAAAAGATATCTAGGATCTGGAATCCCACAAGCAGATCTAAACTGCTTTATCTTTCCCTTGCGCAGCTACCGACTTTCCTGAAAGAAAATTTATTCTAAAAAAATAAGTGACAAGGCTTAGTGAGATTATACCAAAGCTTATAATTATATATATTTTATAAAAAAAATACAAATATTAGATCGTTAGCTCCAAGAATATGCCAGAACTTCGTCCAGAGCGCAGTACAACCAGAGGCTCTGGTCTATACAACCAGAGGGCCTCTAGTCCCGAAGGACTTAGAGTCCATAGCACAATACAACCAGAGGCTCTGGTCATCCA
>NC_037540.1:37372414-37374045 GCF_001531365.2 Cynara cardunculus var. scolymus | reverse complement strand
GGCCTCTGGTCCCAAAGAACTTGGAATCCATAGCACAATACAACCAGAGGCTCTGGTCTATACAACCAGAGGCTCTGGTCGTCCAGAGGGCCTCTAGTCCCAAAGGACTTCCAAACTTGGCCATTTAATCACAGCATAAAAAAACTTTGAATCTTTCATCCTTAACACACAGTGCTTATTAAGACTTTTTAGGATAATTAAGATCAATTACAGCACTAAAAAAATGTATCCAACACCAAAGGTATCAGTAACAAAATAGAGTATACATGTGCACCACACCCCTTTTCGTCTACCGGGCCCGTGCAAAGTATTCACACCCGGCTCCCTACCAATCGGGATACGTGAATACAACAATCGGTATGCCACACCCAACCTTCCTCTCCTTGGGATACGTGGACATACAACATGCTACGGCTTATCATACGAAGTAATACCCGTATATCATGGTTTATCAAAAAGCCAAATAAACAGTCTCGGATCCGGACTCAACCACAACGTAAAAGGATTACGAAATTTACCTTACAAAATAACACATGCAAAATCAGCAACTTTTCAGTAAGGATTCATATACATATACTACATATAAGTATAAGTTCGGTATAAACTCACTATGCTTTATTAAAAACAACCGAATGCTGAAACATCCAGTTCCAACGAACAATAGCATTAAACCTTCAGAGGCTCTAAATAGCCTTAAAACAGCCCCTGGAGTAAACATTTCAAGTATCAATAACCAACTATATCCCAACCTCAAGTTATACACTTTAGATCTTGATTATCCTATTTACACTTTCTTATACAGCCCTCTGTTCAACCCCTGTTTTACCATACTTAGATTCAGATTTAGCAATTGACCTGAAAATACTAAATAAAGTATCCTCTTAAAGCTTTATAACTCACTGCATGTTGCATATTTTACCCAATTTAGCTTCATATTCACACATTAATCAACATTATCTTTTATAATCTTTCAAATGCATATCCTAGCCTCTAAATAACATTTCTACTTGGAATAAACTCGTAATTAGAAGCATACCTTTGATAATTAGCACATAATCTTCAAGAATCTAACATGGATCTTCGAGGATTGAAGGATTAGTCTTAGTTGTGTGTAAATCGCACCTTGAGTGTGTGAGAGTTCTAGAGGTGAGAAAATATGACTGATTTAGAGAGCTAGGCATGGTTTTGACCTGTTTTGGTCAACAAGTCAACCTAGTTTGCCATAGTTGACTGTTTTAGTCTCTCATGCGTAACTTGGTCGTTTCAACTCCGTTTCGCATGAAACTTTCCAGATGTCATAATTGATATATAAGAGGCTTAAATATTAAATTCCAGCCTCTAACTCGATCCAGAAGTCCATATTCCAATCTAACTTAAGTAAGTACTAATCCATAAAATACTGTACTAATTTAATTACACATACTTAGCAACTTAAATGGGCTTTTAGTAAGTTGGATGTTACACACAGTTCGTAATAGTACTAATTCAGCGGTGGTCCAAATTCCACATGATTAGACCAATAAAACATAGGTAATGTGCACCCCTTTCTGGGTGGGACTGTCAACACAATAGCGGCTATCCACAATACCACGGCCCGGGGACATGCCCGAGTTAACAAGTAGCGTTTACGG
>NC_037540.1:37357153-37372314 GCF_001531365.2 Cynara cardunculus var. scolymus | reverse complement strand
ATGGACGAGTTGAAAAGCTTGTTCATCTCTCGACCTGCGTCAGAAGATCTTTCTACTCTTACAGAGGCTCTGAAAGAGTTGTCCTCCACAACAACAGATTTGAAGTCAACAATCACAACTCTTCAGAGCTCTGTTTTTTGCAAAGACGATCTCACAAAAGCCTTCCAGGCTATGACTCTCAACCCTTCCTCCATTCAATCCTTGAAGACCGAGCTGACAGAACTTGCTGCATAATTTGCCGCTGATCTCATCTCTTCGGGTTACACCGACTCTTCCAACTTCAAAAATGAAATCAAGCAAATGTTTGCCTCTGCAGTCACATATGGCATCGACTCCAGCTCCTCAAGGGCCAATATCAACCATTTAGCAACATGCAGATAACTGGATGCGATGATGGAAATCTTGGGAGGTATTGTAACAAAGTATACAGATCAATTAGTCAAAGAAGCACGGGCTACAAATGTCTCTATCCAAGATTGCACTAAGAAGCTTCTTTCAGAGGGTGAGTCTCTGTGTGACAACCTCTATCTCTATGTGCATAAGATGAGGTGGGCTACAAGAATCGATATTGGCAATGCTACTTCCAATGCTGAACATGCCATAGAATTGATAGAGAAGGCTGCACTAAGGATTCTGCAAAGGTTGAAGAAGACTCCCCAGGTTACATGCAAGGCAGAAGCCACCAAAGACCATGATGATCATGAAGGTGATGACCATGATCATCATGAGGGGGAGAAGAAGACTCCATAGGCAAAGAAGCCTGCTCCTGCCAAAGGTATCACAATAGTGAAATCTACAACAGCCAGAAAGGATAAAGCACCAGAGCCTCAAGGCAAAGGGAAAGGCAAAGTTGTAGAGCAACCACAAAAGGGGTCGTCTACAAGCTCAGAGGCTGAAATCAATGAAGAATTATACAAAGATGACCCAGAAATGCTACGTGTTTTAAAGATGTCCAAGGCAGAGGATCAAGCGAGAAAAGGCAGAGCTCCAATGTTCATGCACCCCAGAGCAGGGGAGGGCACGTCATCAAAGTTCCCATCAGTCCAAGAAACGTCCACGGGTACGTTCGACACTTTGCAGGGATCTGTCAAACCTATTATTGCAGAGGGGTCAACCCAGAGGCCCATACTAGAAGAGGATGAACCCAAGATGGCAGAGCACCCCACAGTAGGAAGGGTGGATGAAATCTTTGAATCGATGAGCAAGATTCCATTCCCTAAACCCCCTACAGAGCCTCTTTCTACCCCAGAAGAAATTCTTGTGTGGAAGTACTCTGCCAAATACATAGAACCTTCTTATGATCCAGTGGTTATCGAAATTCCTTCTGCTTTCGCCAAATTCAAGTTCTCCAGACTTACAAGGCTGCGTGAGCAAGTCTTCACAGAGACTCCTATTGCTTCACTTGTGACTATCTCTCCAATGACTCTGCTGAAGAAGTCTATCCTTTTTGCTCAATTTGTTGTGAAAAGGAAGGATGGAAATCTTTACAAGTTCACAGACGCTGACTTTCATAATCTTTGTGTGTATGATGTCATTTACATGCATAAAATACTTAACGTCTACATGGAAAAGAGGTCTACCTATTCCATTTTGCTCATAAGGCTGATAGAAGTTATGCGCACACAAGTCAAGTACTACAGCCAGAAGGACTTCGAGCTTGCAATGAGGTTAGTCCAACAAGATCTAAAGATTTCTCCTCCTAACAGCAGGCCAAGTTRGATTCATAGGCATTCACCAAACACCATCATTCACAACCCTATTTATGGATTTGTGTTTTTGGACAAAGACGAAATCCTACGCATCTATGATCCAACARAGACACACAAKTTTTYGACAGAGACACTTGAATGGATCTTCAGAAAGGCAGCGGCAGAACTGGACAAAGGGCATCTAAGGTTGAATTAAGTGTCAAAAGTCTTGGAGTCAATCAAAATTCAAATCAACTTCAGAGAATGGATGTTTGAAGTCTACAAAACCATCAAGTCAGATTTGACCTATCCAGTAGATGACTTCCCAGAATCTGAAGTTGGTTAAACCTCTGTAAAAGTATATGGCCTGTATCAAACTCTATCTTTTATGTTTTGTAATTTCTTTTCAGTCAATTCATTTCAAGGATGATGTTTAATCTCCTCTTGTAATTCCTTTCAATTAAGTCATGTTCTTGCACTTAATAGCTTAATTTACTTTTTCATACTTAGGGGGAGATTGTTAGCTCTCATTCCATTAATGTAAAAGTATAGAAAAAGTAAAACAGCAAGTGTTGACAGAAGCTGATCTGTTACAGAAGACCTCAGAGGACAATCAACAGAAGAAGCTCCTTTGTATAAGGTTAAAGTGACAGAACCTCTGTCTTCATCCACAGAGGTTCTGGAAACTTGTCCTCTGCTAAGACAATGTTACAAGACAAAGACGACAGAAYCTCTGTCGTGTCTCACAGAGGTTCTGGAAGATGTTCCTCTGCTGCATACGCTTCAAGTCATATCCAGCAGAGCCTCTGTGATGTTTCACAGAGGGTCTGCAGTTAGTCTTCTGTGTAGATTATCTTTAGCTAGTTTTACTTAGGTCTTTTAGCTGCTCGTGTCTTCCACATGATCTTGTCTGTAATTTGTTTCAGATGAACGGCTTAGATTTAATTGCTTTAGGTCGTGTCAGGAAACGGTTATTTGCTTGTATAAATAGCAGTGTAGGCCTTTGTATTTTGTGTGCTTCCAGAATTGTAATCGTCGACATTTTCAATCAATTGAAAATCATTTGAAGCAATTCTCTTTGTGTTCTTTATTTGTTCTTCATTGTGTTCTTACTGTTTCTACCTGTTTGATTAATATTGTTTCCGCTGCTCTACTACTGTCAAACCGATCATTCAAGTAAGTTTTAGTACCAAGAATTGAGTTATTCGATCCAACAATAATAGTTTTAAGTATTAATTTGTGATGATGATTAAATGCAAAATTTATTGATTTATTGCTTTAAGAAAATATGTAACTCACGAGTTTTATTCTTTAATATTATCAAAAATCTATATTTTCCTTAAACAAGAGTTTTCACTTTTCTACTGGCAGAAACTTCAGTTCACATATGAGCATAATAAGTTATTTTCTCCATTTATTTGATCAACCAAATTTTTATATATTTTATTTTAATGTCTTAAGGAAAGTTTGACATAAATAACACCATTTTTAGAGGAGGTTAGGTATTTTAATCATTATACTCAAGTTTTAGTATCAGAGTTATCAAGGCAGCCTGCACACTGTTTTTGCCACTTCTGTTTGGAAGGTCAAATCTCAATATTTTTCAGATATTCCAATTGGGTTTTAACATTAAATCAAATATCTATCTTCTAGAAAAAGAATCATCATTATTTATTACGTTTGGATGGAGTTATGGTCATTTTAAGACACATGTCCAAATCTGTCAGATTCTGATTGCATGCGCACCAAACTTAGTTTGAGTGTTTGAGGCATGAAATCTCAATATTTTTGAGTGAAACCACTTTTGTTTGAAATCTAATCCAATAAAATAATTTTCAGATGAAAAATCAAGTATTTTAGTGGAATATTAAGAGAGTTATGACCGATTAAAGTAGAGTTTTGACTCTAACAGATCATCCCTTGCACTCTTAATTTAATCCCAGTGGTTGAGAGGTCAAATCTCCGAGGTTTTACATGAAACCAGTTGGGTCTGAAAAATAACTCAATGAAAAGGTCTCTAGAAGAAGAATCATGTCATATGACTAAGTATTTTTCAAGATATGATCGAATGAAGTTCATGTATGAAATCTGCCAAAAACCAAAAAGCTCAAGTCATGGAAAATGAGTGTTTTGGCTCTTCATTTTCACTTATAAATCTGATTCTCGTTTTATACACTTATTTAACATCATTTTATCATATATTTTTGGATCAAAATCATCCTTTAATTTTTATAATTACATGCATGAACTAAAACATCTCTGATTATAGAAAAATCTACATGCATAACATCAAAACTTTGTTTTCTTGAGTTCTAGTTGTATGGGTCATGGATTATCACCATTATGAAGACATTTTTCATGTCTTTGGTGTATAATCTACCATCTAGATACTCCAGAAATTTGAGTTCAAAAGGAAGAAGGAAATGTGTGGAAAAAGATGAGAAATGATGTTTAAAATACTAAAACAATCAAACTAACTCTTTACCTTTTTGTTAGCACTTTGATTCCTTCAATGATCTTCAAAAATGATTGAAACTAAGGGGTTTTGTTTTTTTAATTTTCGGCTGAAGTGTTTTAAGGGAGGAGGAGAAGAGGGATTTTTGAGAGGATTTTGAGAGGATTTACATGCAAAATGAACTAGATGAAGAGGCAAACAAAGAGACAAATGTTTTTTATATGTGGGTCTTGTGTGTGCAACATGTGGCCAGCCTTAGAGGGCCCAAGTCCACATTTTTTTAAACTAAGGCCCATTAAAATGTTAAAAAAAATGCTAAATTATGATTAAAAAAATCAATATTAGGTCAAATTTCCTAATTTTTGCAAAGTTGTTTGAATTTTTAATATTGGACTTTTATATTTTTTATTGGACTTCATATCATCAACTTTTATCATGTTTGGAGAAATTTTAGTGTATTTGGCTAAGTAAATTTTATCGCTAAAACATGATTTTCTAAACTAAACGTCGGAAATCTAAGCCAATTGAGCCTTAATCAACTTAACTAAGTCCTAGTAAATATTTCTACTTTTACAAACCCTAGATTGCTGCTAACCTGAAACTCCAGAATTGACGGATGTCACACTATCAGACTCAAAGTAGAACTCTCTTCTCTATCTTTCGGGTACCTAAGGGAATTAAAAACATTAAAAGTCACTTTTTGGCCTCGGACTCTCATGGTTAATTCTCCCTTTTGTACATCTATCAGGGTTCTGCCAGTAGCTAGGAAAGGTCTCCATAAAATGATGGGAATGTCTTTGTCGGCTTCAAAGTCTTGGATGACAAAATCAGCTGGGAAAATAAACTTATCAACCTGAACTAGGACATCCTCAATATTTCCTCTGGGATAGGCTATGGACTTATCAGCTAATTGCAGAGTTACAGTTGTAGGTCTAGCTTCACCCATGCCTAGGGTATTGAAGACATATAAAGGCATAAAGTTTATACTAGCACCTAAGTCACATAGAGCTTTTCTATCTCTTTTCTTCCAATTGAACAAGGGATTATAAAACATCCAGGATCTTTCATCTTAGGAGGGATTTTACTGGACAACAAAGCACTGCAACCTTCAGTCAGAACTACAGTCTCATATTCAGTCAACTTTTTCTTTTTGCTTAAAATGTCTTTTAAGAACTTTGCATAACTTGGCGTCTGCTCAATAACTTCAACCAAGGGTATGTTTATGTGCAACTGTTTAAAAACATCAAGAAACTTTTTAAATTGTAATTCTTCTTTTTGATTCCTTAATCTTTGGGGATAAGGAATATAAGGAGTGACTGCAATAAAAGAAGTAGTCTTTTGAAGAGTTGGTGCTGGAATGGGTTTCAAAACTGGTCTTACAATTGGTTTTGATTCAGTTCTGTCTTGGATTATAGGACTGGTCTGGTCATTTGTTGTGGGACTGTCACCAGATTTTGACACATCCACTACAACACTTTCTTTGGGAGTCTGGATTGTCTTGGGTTCATCAGGAAATAACAATGGAAATTCTGATCTTTCTGGAATAGTTGTACTATCTATGGGCCTGACTATGGGTTGAGGCTCACTAGTGTTCTCTGAGTGGTTCACAGGAATGGTAGTTACACAATATGGTATAGAAGTAACAGAATCTTGTACTACACTTTTCTTTTCAATGTATGCTTTGTTTGGTTCTTTTTGTTCTTTTTGGGTATTTTCTAAATAACTCATTCCACTCCTTAAAGTAACAACCTTAACATGCTCTTTTCCTTCCCTCTGAGGTATCTCTGTATCACTAGGTAGAGAACCTACTTGTCTTTTTCTTATCTCCAAAGCCATTTGTCCCATTTGAGTTTCCAAATTTTTAATTGAAGCTTGAGTTTGGGTTATAAAACCCTTCATCATTGTTTCCAAGGAAGTAGATGATTCGACTTGCTGTTTGGGCTTGTTTTGGAAAGAAGACTGATGATTCTGAAAATTAGCATGTTGATTATTATGATTGCCTTGATGCGGTTATGAGTGAAAATTAGATTGGCCCTGTTGTTGAAAACTAGACTGTCCTTGCGGTTGAAAATTGGACTGTCCTTGAGGCTTTTGCATTGGCAGGTTAAGAGTTGGACTATACCATGAAAAATTTGGATGATTTTGCCATCCAGGATTATAAATTTGCAAAAATGGTCCAGTTTTGTTGACAAAATTTACATGCTCAGGATTTCCAGGACAATGCTCAAAAGAGTGACCTTCACCACAGTACACACATTGCTCAGATTAAACATTAGGATTAAAGGTATTAGTATCAGATTGCACATGTGGGCTAGATGTTAGATTTGAAATTAGCTTAGTGATCTGAGCTGTTAATGCTGAGACAGCATCTACCTCATTTATTCCGGCTGTTTTCTTCAGTGGCATTGCACGTGGGTTAGACCATTGTCCGTTATTGTTAGAAATCTTTTCAAGTATGTCAAAACCTTCATTATAGGTGTAAGCTGTGAAAGCTCTGCCTGTAGTAGCATCAACCTCCGTCTAGCAACGACATTTAAGCCATTGTAAAATGTTTCTAGTCGAATGCCACGGTGAGGGCATTTTCTCAGCAACTCTTTATACCTTTCCCATGCATCAGGAACTGCTTCATCATCCAGTTGTCTAAAAGTACATATTTCATTCCTGGATTTAGCATTCCTCGTGGGTGGAAAATACTTTTTCAAAAACTTTTCTGCCATTTCATTCCATGTAGTCACAGAGTCTGGTTGCAATGAATTGTACCATGCTCTTGCTCGATCCCTTAGTGAAAATGGAAAAAGTTTTAGTCTCAGAGCATCGTCTGAAACATCAGGGATGAGAAAAGAGTCTGTGAGTTCCATAAAAGAACACAGATGAGAATAAGGATCTTCAGAAGATAAACCAGCGTATTGGCCGTTTGTTTGAAGCATTTGAAACATCAGTGGTTTAAGTGAAAAATGGGTGGCACCAATAGTAGGCTTACGTATTCCTGTGTGCAATTGAGTTAAGTTAGGAATAGCATATGCCATAATGCCACCATTTTTAGCATTTGCAAGACGAAAGATGTTTTGAGCCTCATCCTGAGGTGGAATATTTAATTCATTTCTAATAATACCTTCTCCGTCAATAATCACATTTTCAGCCATTGTTTCAGAGGTTAAAGCTCGAAGATCACTTTGCACTCTTCTTCGTTATCTGAAAGTTTGTTCAATATCTGGATCAAGTTGAAAAAATTCACCGTGCGACAACCTTGGCATGCATGGTGCATTCACAAAGATGGTAGAAAAACTAACCTTTATAAACTTTACTTTGAAAAGAAAAACTTCAGCGTGCTATCCTCGGCAACGACACCAAAAACTTGCTCGTCGGTTTATTCAACCTTAGATTTCAACACAAAAATAGAACTCGGCACAAGTATACACCTTGAACTACTGTCGTCTTGCAACAAGTAATAATGATAAAATACCAAATATCGTTCCCACAGAGATAGCTTTGCAAAGTTCGTCAAAAGTCCAGTCTATAAAAACAAATTTAAGATGGCGAAACGAGGGATTTGATTTATCTAAAATTGGGAGGTTTGATTAACAACTAAGAAAATATCAGTCTTAAAAAGAAGCACAGGGTGCAACAGTTGATTAAGACACTAAACAAATGATTTAGCAAAAAGGTGACATAGCATTTCTGTCACAATTATCTAAAATCATTAAATGATTTAATATAATTGTCACAGTATCAACTATCAGGTCAGACGGCCTTCCAAGAGTACACACGGTCAACGTGCTATCGATACGTTATCATTTATGTTAGACGTCGTGAATCCTAGCACAACACAGTGTTACCATCCTACACTATAGGTTTTGAAAGTCAATACATTTTTATACTTAAAATCAGTTGTCGATTAATTTTAATGTAATCCTCAGATGAAATATTAAGCACCTGAAACACATAGTAGACTATAATGCTACCTTTGTACTTTCACATTGGTTTTGGTCTTAATTTCCCGTTACACCCCAAGCTAAGGCGTTTAGCCCATCATCACTCGGTTTCTTCTCTCGAAGGATGTAAGGACTGAAGAATAAATAACTGATACGGAAAAGTAAATTGTAGAAAGTAAATTACAGAAAAGTAAATTGCAGTAAAGTAAAATGCAGAAAAGTAAAGACTGAAATGTAAAAGACTGAAATGTAAAGACTGAAATATAAAGACTAAAATGTAAAGGACTGAAATTAAATTACTAATAACTAAATACTACTAATTAAAATTAATCTAAGACATGATGTAAAGTAAGTACTTGATGTATTAAGATGTGACAATTGAAAACCTTGAAAAGAGGAGTTGACTTTGAAGAAACTTGCAAGACAAGTAACGAAACTTGCAAGACAAGTAACGAAACTTGCAAAACAAGTGTTGTTACCAAGACCGAAATGTTACTTCCAAAGTTTTGAGTAGTCGTGAGCCACAAAGAATGAAATCCAATGTAAAGCAACAAAAATTGACTAATTTGTAACTTGGAATGAAAGTCAGAAAACGTATTGAAACTTGGAAATAAGAACAGAAATGAGATAAAGATTTAAACACAAGCACTTGTATTAAAACTTGAGAGAGCAATCGCAATTTTACTTCACAAAAATCGGTTCTTGATTGGAAGCAAGAAAACCGAAAGCATAAATATCAAAAGCAATAATCTATAGAGCAAATTGTATTAACCCAAAGGTTATGTGTGTAAGTATAGTGTAAGTAGGTGAGTGGGTCTTTAAAACAAAGCCTTAAGCCTCTATTTATAGGCTAAGGAAGCTTGCACATGAGGGTCATCTAATAGGACAAAAGGGTCTTCAAAAGTGGGCTTTGACCAGCCCCAAGGCCTTTGATCCATCAGCTTCAAAGAGGCAGCCCAAGAATTTTCGGTCCAGACAAAAGGTGCAGCTCACGGACTGGTGCTATAAGACTCTGCCACACATACTCTTATAGGACTGTTGCAGGATTTGGCCCAAAAATATTCAAAAATCTACATAAATAGAGAATTAACATTAGATATGATATAATACTACTATTATATAGAAAAGACATAAAAAGACTCAATTACGACACTAATGGGCAAATAAAACAAGTGAAAATGGTTAAGAAAATGATGTAATAAGGTTAATAAATTAACACTTATCAACAACATAAATCTGGCCAAGTCTCTTGATGCTCAAGTTCTTCCAATGAAAAAGTCTAAAAAGATGGTGATCGCTGTCAAGGCCCAAGGTAAGTTGTTTTCCATTGCAGAGGTTTAACATGAAAAGGCAATGAAGCTGAACGACCGAGACAGAAAGTGGCGAGAAGATCGTCTAAAGAAGAGAATAAGTCATCATTGCATCTCAAACTTCACGATTAGTGGACGGATGAAATATGGTGGACTTCTCGTCTCAATGCTCATCACAAGAGACAACTTTGAAGCTATCACAAAGTATCCTTCCTACCTAGGTCAGTACGGCTATAGTGGATGGCTGGAAATCCGCCAAGCCATTCAGCGCTTAAAGTCAAGGCACAAGCCAATAATTGAAGACATCCTAACCGAGCAAATCAAGAAGACGTCTAAATTTGTTGATGTACCTACAAAGCCATCACTACAAAAAGGTGGAAGAAGAAGACCTTCAAGTCCTAACGATAGACCAACTCTGAGGAATGAACATCAAACAAAGTTCTCCTTGGATGAAGTCCTGAAGGATTCGAAGAAGCTAGACATCTCAATGTTGAACATCGCTTTGCCACCGAAGGGTCCTTACATACCCAACACTGTGCATCCAAAGCTTGAGTTTGGATTTATTTAACTTGACTATGAAGGCGAATATAGCTTCCAGAGAGTGTCTGAGTTTAATCTTTGTCCCATGGAACATCTTTCCTATCTAAGATATTGGTTGGACAATGACTTATATGGTGAAATGATATACTGCAATATCATAAGATAATTTCTACGTTGAAAGATGCTTAGAGAAGAGTACCTAGTTACATCGACTTCAGTGACCAAGATTAGTTCTAAAATTCTATCTTGTAAATTTATCTTTCATTGTATGTCTTATTTATCTATGTTTTTTCTTTCAGTGTAAAACTTATATGTAATAGGTCTAGAAATGTACTAACTGAAACACTTGTAATTTTCCTTTGATTAATATAAGTATTTCATCAGCCTCACTACAAACGATCCCTGAAAAGAGTAATATGGACACATGTCTATGAGTTCCAATTTACTCTTACAGTCACTGACAATCTTCAGTCAGTGAACATGCTTTCAGTTTCAGTTTCCCTTCTTGTACTTTTTCTTAAACTTGTAACTTAAGAAAACTTATAAAGTAAAGACTGCTTCATTGAAAAAGATCCCAAAATAGTTAAAAGGGACATGTAATTTACATGTAACTTTTTCTTGCTATTAAACCTTAAGGCAATTTTATTTATGTTACTTTGCCATCATCAAATAGGGGGAGATTGTTGATCCTCTCTCTCGTTGATTTGCTGATAATCCCTTTTACCTTTTGAAATATTAGTGTTTTTATCTTATCAATTCCAACGATCATCACTGAGCCTGTTCAGTGATCGCTGAAACACGTATTGTAATCCTACGACGACAGTGATTCTTCAAGAAGACAAAACTCACACCAAAAAAGCTTCAGTGAATGTCGAAGACTGAAATTGAAGATTAGTGACTGGTGCGTTCGTGATCTGAAGCGGTATTCAGTGATTACAACCTGGTCAACATATGTGTGAAGACTGCACAAGCCTTAGGGAATGCTGAAGAGACCTCCAACGTTATTCCAGCATTTTGCGACCAAATGAAGCTTGCCATGCACGATTGTTTTTGTCTTTTCCTTCTATACACAAAGGACAAACCCATACCCTTTCAAGAGTATAGTACTGCACGGAGCCGACTAGTTGACTCTAGTGCCCACCAACTCCACGAAAGGAAGTCTGCTCATGAATAGACACCTGTACTATTCACAGTTACAAAGGACAAGCTTTCCTCTTAAAACTTGACGCGTGTTCCAACCCTTCTGATTTGCATTTAATGCAATGGGTAAGAATAGCTAAGTGCTCTCTTCATGCAAGAGAGATCACACATCTATCAAAAGAACGCATACGCTTATCTTCAAGCAAGTTAGAATCTCTCTCAAGAATTCTAATGTTCTTACCCAAGAAGAACGTCTTTCTGTCTTTATCTTTTCGGCAAATCTTTTCTATTTTGCTAAGTATATTTGTGTGTAATTTTAGATAGGTTATCTTTACCTTTTCTATTTCCATAAACAATCTGAGATGATGGGATTAGTCCTTGGATTTTTCTTCCTTTTGCCACATTTCGCTCAAAGGGCCCTTCCTTCACCACCCCCATGTGGATGGTCTACAGGGTTCATAACTACTCCTGTTAGTCCCTTTAAGATCAATCTTCAATAATCTTGTAAGAATCCATGGCAATCTATGATGAACATTAAGAGCACTTGAATGAATGTATAGAGAGAAAGTCAATGTATCCAAAATATGGTCAAACTGTATTTACGTAATCTGATTTACAGTTTAGCTCATACTCAAATTACAAAGGAATTACCCTTTATATAGGGTCAAACATCTAGACAAAGTCAAAGTCAAACTCTCTAAGAAAAGTCAAACACGGTGACTTTATACAATTATAGACAAAAATTAACTTTCAAGACTAATACAACTTTACACTGAATTCCAGTCCTAACGTTCTCCCCCTTTGAATTCAGACTTGAAAGAAATTGTGCACTTTGAGTCTCGTTTGAACTTTGTAGCTTTAAGCACTCTATGTCTTTTTCAAAAACAATCTTCAACTTGAAATCTTCAGACAATCATTTGTTTGAGAAAGATCTTCTAACATTCTTCCCTCGAATGTAGAGTCGCGATGATCTTCTCTTTTGACAATATAGATCAGAAACAATAACGATCTTCAGAATTGATCTTCAGCGAACTATTGTAAAATAGATCTTCACATTCAACAACTCTCAGACATTGTAGCACATGAATAAACTATTGTAATCATCTCCGATCGCACTCCTTTTGAGTCTTTTGCCATCATTGAAGTTACTCCCCCTTGATCTTTATAACAAATTCCCCTTATAATGTTCGGAATCGGATATTTCATTCATTATTTCATACTCCCCCTTATGATGAAATGAGAATCATTACATCATACATTTGAATGAATGAAATCGTCCGCGAAAGTCGTCAATTTATGAAATTGTAAGTAGATCTTTCCAAATCCACTTGTTTAATCTTTTCAGATTAAGGGAATGGGAAGGTAACAACCAATTTCAACGTATGAAATTGTTTTCAATCTGATAAAAAGATTGGCCTGTGAGTATAACAGATGTACTCAGTACAACAGATGTACTATATATATGAGACTTTATGAGGCTCATCTCACCAGGTCTTCCATTCAATCATTGATAGCTTAATAATAGCATAGATATGAATGTTTTCGCAAAATAACATATAAAATGCAAAATCTGTGTAGTTTAGAAAGATAGAGCAACGTATGCTTCTGTTTAGGGTAAAAAAGATAAACCGTGTGGACTACACAAATTTATCAGACTCAATTCGTGATAAAAAATACTTGAAGGGGGGGCATATATCCTTCTGTTTCAATATCAACTTTATCTGAATGAGAAATTGATAGATTATGAGTTGCGTGCCCCAAGTGTTATTGAAACACTTATCTGTTGATAGATAAATGGGTAGCTGGTGGGGTTGTGACAAGAATTGGCCTGGGCTTTGCCTTTTTCAATACCAGTCTCAAAAGAATTGAGAACTAATAGATTGTGTGGTATGCCTGGATTTTGGAAGTTTGGAATAGGATTCTTATGTTCTTTTAATCCTGACACAACTTTCGTCAATTCTTTTAGCTCACAACAACTACCCCTCTCTTTTTAATTTTAATCTCAGCATACAAACCCATTTTGTATTTAAGCTCACTCAGATATGGTTGTTCTCTTAGGTAGGTCTGTTGGTTCTGACATTCCATAGAGGTATTTCTGATAAGCACTCAGTCCCTCTTAAATTTACCATTATGCACAGTTGATCACAATGGTTGATCAAAATGTTATTGCAAATAAAGCACAATGATCATATAAAGTTTGATCAAAATATTTGGCTTTTAAGCACACTCAATAAAGGAATAATGCGACAACGATCAGATTATTCGGTATGCGAGAGAAATGAATGAAGATCTGTAAGAACAAGTTTACAGATTCAGATTAAAAAAAATGAAGAGTATATCATTTTGGGTAAAAAAAGTTGAAAAACAACCTTTGAATACAAATGAGCGTATTATCACCAAAAAAAATATATATTTTAAGAGACGTGATAATAATAGTTTGAATAATAGCTGAAACAGGTATTGGAGTTATGTACGATGGGAAATTACACAAGTAAAATCTCAGGAAATACCTGTTCATAAAATGTACTCGTTTTAAAAAATATTATTTTCCGAAACACGTTTATTGATCTTCTAGAGACTCCCCCTAGAAAGTAGATTATAGAAATGTTTCGATTCAACTCAAAAATTAAAAAATTAAAAAAAAAACATGTTAAGCACGGGTCCTGAACTGAATTGTTCAGAAGTCTTGTTTGAAACATATTACAACTCCCCCTGAATTAGTGTATCACTGATATGATATTCTGATCAGCACAAAATTGACACACCTGCAAAATCAAATCAAATAGATTTTGGTACCCAAATGAATTTGGGTCCTATTTTGTTAGTATCAGGCTGGGGTATGTTGTAACTGCCAAATCATCTATTTTTATTAGATGTCTTCTTTTTAGTACTTTTAACAGGTTGATCAGATAAGCAGTAAGAACCATACCAGTCATTATTATACCTGTTAAATGAATTACAGCTGTTTTCAAACCAGTTGTTCCCATATCCTTTGTTGATCTTCTTCTTGTTAACAAACTCATTAGTTCCACAATTTGAGCATAGGATTCTTCTCTTGCTGAGACTGGTCAATTGAGTAGTAGATCTCACAGTGCAAGGAAGAACAGTGTTTGTTACAACAGACTTATGAGACACAACTGAATCAGCTTTATTGACCCAAACTTGTTTAACTTTTGAAAAATTATTGGGTGATCCAATGACATACCCTTGATAAAACTGATTTGAAGAACGAGACTTGTTCTTAGAAACAGTTGATTTAGGACTGCTTGAATAACTATTGGATTTAACACTAGAACAGTTATAAAAGCAAGTTTTACACTGAGATTGAGAACCAGTTGAGCTTTCAGCTCTTGAAAAGTCTGTTACTTTCTTAAGTAACTGGTCTCTCTCATTAGAAACTAAATCATACTTCTTCTTAAGTTCATATCTCATATTCAATTCAGTTACAAGTTCTGTCTCTAGATCAGACAATTTCTATGCAGTATCCAAAAACTTACCTTCTAATTCTTTCTTCAATTTATCAAACACATTCCTTTCTTTCTCAAGCTTCTTTCTTTCTTCATCTGAACTTCTCTTATCATTCTTAGAAGCAATGTCAAGCCACTTCTTCTTTTCTGTAAGTTCTTTGGCAATTGCTGCATGTTTCTTGACAGTGTTTTTCTTTTCAAGAACAAACAGTCTTTTCTCTTCATCTAGTGCTTTCTGCTTTTGTTCAGCACTTTTAAGCAATTCCAAATTCTTGCTCAGACACTCTTCTTTATACTATTTTTTTTTATCAACCTTGGCTCGTTCCAAGATGATAAGTTATTCAAAATCTGAGATTTGATTCAAAAGAAATTTTGCGTTCATCTCAAGAGAGTTGATCTTATTTTCATAAGATAGGCATTCACCATCAAATCGTTTCTCTAATTCAATAATGAAAAGTCCAGATTTCATACGAATCTTGAAGTAATCTTCATCAAATCTCAAGAACAAAGATGAATATAAGATAGATTTGGAGAGAGAGAATTACTTTGCTGTCAAATCACCTATTTTCTGATTAATGATGTAATCAATGTGTAATTACAATTACAAAGGAAAGACTATTTATACTAAG
>NC_037540.1:37352183-37354223 GCF_001531365.2 Cynara cardunculus var. scolymus | reverse complement strand
ACCAATGCATAGTCATAGTGTCGAGAAAACACTATGCCATGGAAGAATTTTAAGAATGTGCTACTGCAAGTATCAATCCCTTGAGTTTTTGAAGTTAAGCACYGATTTAGTATCGAGAACAGTAGATGCCATATTGACGGTAGAAAGCGTCTCTTGAATTGAGCAGGAGTATTCAATGTTACAGAATATCCTAAACGTTTGATATCAAGGCATAGCTGATCGTCTGATACAAAGTCTTCAAATCCAGTTGGTCCGGAAGTAGGAAGGTGAAGTATTCTTCTTAGACGTCTCAGTGTTAGACGGCTAACATACTCATCGACCTCTCCTTGAAGATATAGTGCTTCTCCGTCCTTTTCAATAGAAAGAGTTCCCTAAAATTGCTGAAGATAAACCATGAGAACTTGTGTATAAGCAGATAAAGAATACGAAATAGGATGGCCTTTCAAAATTTCTGAGATAATAGGATATTTGACAGGCATATCGAAAGAAAAATGATGATTATTGGGTTTGATTTCAAGATATTGTATTTGAGAGTATAGGGTTTCAGATTCAATGGGTTGGGCAGGTATGTTTTGAGGTAGGTTGTCAGATCTGACAGAGGGAATATGAGATTCCTCGTCAGACTGATGTTGAATTTCAGCCATTATACCTGTAAAAAATCTAAACTATTAGTACCCATTGTATTATTGAAAAATAAAAAATCAAACAAACAATTAAAAAAAACACACACACACACACACAAATTGAAAAAAAATAATAAAAAAAAATTCAACACTTAGGAAATTTGTAAAACAAAAAAAAAAACACATTGACCGGATTAGTAGTCCGGTCAAGACACCAAAACACTCAAGACAAAGTGTCCGGATAACAAGTCCGGACGACAAACAACAAAAACAAACATTCAATAATGTTGTCCGGATTAGAAGTCCGGACGACAAACAAAAATTAACCAAGACTTCACTAAACCGGACAATCATCAACCGGTTTAAGGTTCAACGGATTAAAATCCGATCACCGTGTCCGGTGAGATTTCCGATCAAACATGAAATGATTAAAAAACACAAAAAACACATTACAAAATCAACACAAATCAAAATACTTATCACAGACTCAAACGAAACATTAAAACAAACCAAAATACACCTAATCAAAGTCTAAACTGAGTTAAAAAGAGATTAGAAATCACTTATGACAAAATAACCAACTAAGAACACGAACACCGTATATGTATATCAAAGAAATCAAATCAATGAATGAAGCAATAAGATATGGAAATCGAATAAAAAACCTGGATTATGAGTAGAAAACGAACACGAATGATGATTGATTTAAGTCCTTCAAAGCAAGACTGAACGGTGCAGGCGGATATCAAGCGGAGACGACGATGAACAGTCGAGAGTAAAAAAAATAAAAAGAATAGTAAAACTGTTAWTTATAGTCAAAGAGTCAAACCATTCAAAAAATAACCGCTCAAAGTTTAACCGGTATATGAATAAACCGTGCAAGAGGTGTCCGGTTTATGAAAAAAAATAGAAAACAAGTGTTAAACCGGATAAGAAATGAATGAATATCGCTCAAGACATGTCCGGTTTATATGAACACCGCTCAAGACACGTCCGGTTTATATGAACACCGCTTAACGAAAAAATGTAAACGGTTTATATGAATACCGCTCAATGAAGAAATGTAAACGGTTTATATGAATACCGCTCAATGAAGTAATGTAAACCGTTCAAAGGATAAACGGTTTAGGACTTAGAAAAAAAATGTGTTCAAACGGATTAGAAATCYGCACAATCCTTGCAAAAGTAAATCTAACCTTGTCCGGATAAAAGTTCCTCATATAGCCTTTTGTCTGGATGTCTAATCCGGTCAACAAACCGCTTAAGCTTTGTCCGAATTTAGACTAAACCGACCAAATACTTATATTTCAAAACTCAATTACCTTTCAAAAATTAGATATTACTTAAAGTACCTGTGAGAAAAATAATGCATATTAGTTCAAACAGATAAATTTTACTCCCCCTAAAAATATGATCA
>NC_037540.1:37340889-37352083 GCF_001531365.2 Cynara cardunculus var. scolymus | reverse complement strand
TCGCATCCTATTGATGCGATGAAGTGTGGTTATCGCACTAGTGTGATACGAGGAGTGAGTTTTGTCTCATCCTTGTGATGTGACAAGTTGGCTTGTCTCACCCATATGATGCGACAAGTTGGATTTATCGCATGTGATGCAATGAGTTGATGTTCTCGCACCTATGTGTTGCGAGGCGATGGGTTTGTCTCAACCATGTGATGCGAGAAATTTTTGCAATCTTTTATATGATGCGACAAGTTTTACTCATAATGTGTTTATCGAATTATTGGGTATTCGAATGCGACAAAAAAGGTTTGTTATATCAAAATATTATATATTTGTTATTATTACAAATATAAGTTCATAAATGTGATTTGGTGATTAGTCACTCTATGATTGCATCTAAGGGATTTCTCACTAGACATCAAGGTCTAACTTTTATTTTGTGTTTCAAAAACAAGCACAACCAAAAGGCAGGGGGAAGATGAAATTGTGAAGTGTTATAATATGTTTACATGGGTTATGGGGCTAGCATATTCTTCTTTTATATACGAATACTTGTTATGTATTCATGTGTTATATAAAGATTTTATGGAAAAATTTGAGAGCTATTTTCTAATAGCTTTTGTAATATATTGGGACCGAATGTGTAAATTATATTTCTTGATATATGAAAATATATGTTTATCTACAAATAAGAAGAAAAAGAAGTTCTTCTGTATGTGTGTATGTGTTCTTTGATGCGAGCAAATATAAATCATAGGGAAGAAGTTGATTATGTGATTTCTACATGGAAAATTGTTGCTATTATCTCCATAACCGCATCTCTTTGTGATTAAGGTGAGCTATTTACCAACTTTCCTTATTTGGAAATTTGAAATCTGAACCGTAGGGTTCTTTACATGGGTTGATATAAAACAAGTTTAATATGCTATAATCCGCATAATTGAGGGTTTTGTTATGATTTTTTCATTGTTGGAATAAGGTGACATATCAAGGAGAGATGTATTTTGGTTATAAGGGTGGCATATCAAGGAAAAGTGTATATTGGGATAAGGGTGACATATCAAGGAGAGGTGTATATTGGGATAGGGGTGACATATCAATGAGAGGTGTATACCAAGATAAGGGTGGCAAAACCGTAAGTTATAAAATCTGGGTTTTGATCAACATTCATAATTATCATATCCTTATGATGCGATAACTTTGAGTTGTCGCATCTGTGTGATACGATAACTTAAAGTTGGCGCATCCTATTAATGCGATGAAATGTGGTTATCGCACAAGTGTGATGCGAAGAGTGAGTTCTGTCGTATCCTTGTGATGTGACAAGTTGACTTGTCTCACCCATATGATGCGGCAAGTTGGGTTTATCGTGTGTGAAGCGATGAGTTGATGTTCTTGCACCCATGTGTTGCGAGGCGATGGATTTGTCTCACCCATGTGATGCGAAAAATTTATGCAATCTTTTATATTATGCAACAAGTTTTACTCATAATGTGTTTATTTAATTATTGGGTATTTGAATGGGATAAAAAACGTTTGTTATATCTAAATATTATACATTTGTTATTATTACAAATATAAGTTCATAAATGTGATTTGGTGATTAGTCACTCTGTAATTGCATCAAAGGGATTTCTCACTAGATCTCAAGATCTAACCCTCATTTTGTGTTTAAAAAATGTGCGTTAGAGGACAGGTACAACCAGAAGGCAAGGGGAAGGGGAAATTATGAAGTGCTATAATATGTTTGCATGGCTTATGGGGCTAGCATATTCTTATTTTATATCTGAATACTTATTATGTATTCATTATTGTATAGAGATTTTGTGGAAAAAGTTGTTAGCTATTTTATAATATAGCTCTTGTAAGATATGGAAATATATGTTTGCAAATGTGATCTTGGGATTTAGATATTCAACATGATGCCTAAACTTAAACTATATTGTTTGCATATTAAGGGTCCTTGACATATGTAGAACCATTGGAATAAATATGATGGATTAAGAGAACGGTATGTAAGGTAAATTCAAACTACAACTGGCCAATGTAATTATGAATTTACAGGTACATAGTTGTACTTGGATACCTTATTATATTTAGGAATGTGATTAAGTGAATATTAAATTTTGTAAATTACAGATGGCAAGTCATTCACGAAGGTCTGAAAGGATCACCTTATCAGCCCGGATGAAAGGGGGAGTTCATCAGAAAATATTCCTACAAATCTAATAGTGGGCAGAGGTAGAGGGATAGGTCGGGGTAGAGGCCATGGAAGGGGTCGTGGGAGAGGAAGGAACAGTCAACCTGAAGTTCATCCAGATCAGGGTGAATCAATTTAGGAGAATGTAAATCAAGAACCAATGGAACCTCTTGAGTATGTTACTCGGGACATGTTAGCAGAGGAAATGAATAAGCTGAAAAATACACTGACATCTATTTTGGGAGTACCGTCCAGGGTAGAGACAGAAAGGGTCGAAGTAACCCACAAATTCAATCTACAAATACCAGATGGGGTGATATCAAAATGTTTTTAACTTGTAAACCCCTAACCTTTTCTTGAGAAAGAGACCCGGTGAAGGAAGTGTATTGGTTAAGGGAGATAGAATATGTATTTAATACTAGTAAGTGTTCATATGAATATAGAGTCAGATTTGTTGTGTCAATGCTGAAGCCAAATGCACTGTACTGGTGGGACGTTTAATCGCTAGCAAGACCCAATGTTTTTTAAATAATGTCCTGGATCAAATTTGTTGGCAGATTCAGAGAGCATTTTTATCCGAAAGCGGCCATTAAACAACTAGAAAAAGAATTCTTAAAGTTAGAACAAGGTACTCAGATGGTAAGGGAGTATACTGCAAAATTTATCGAACACTCTCGATTTGCAGAACATTATATTTTGTTAGAATCTCATAAAGTCGAGAGGTACATCTGGGGGTTAAAGCCTTCAATACCGAGTTCGTGATTGCCATGAATACTTATATATATCCTCTAGCAGTAGATGTTGTAGACACAACTGAAAGAAATAAGAACACACAGGGGGAAGAGAATGTGGTTGAGAAAAGAAAATAGGAAGGGTCTTCGACTGAATATAGAAGACCAAAATTTGTAAAGATGGAGAATCGTCCTGCCCAAAGATTTGGTGAAAGACCGTGCCAGAGAAGTCACTAGATTCATTAGGGTGACTATAATTTTGAACAGAGGAAGTGTTATAGATGTGGGGAGTCGGGGAACTTGTCCAGAAATTGTCAGATTCCTCAAAGATGTTTTCGTTGTAATTCCTCCGATCATATCAAGACAAATTGTCCTTAGTTAAAGGCTCCAAGACTGACTTTGGGTGGAAATACACCGAGTACGCGTGGAGGAGTCAACATCTAAAGAGGTGAATCGTAAAGGACGAGGGGCCGATCTTTTCAAATGACAAAAGGAGAGGCAGAGGAAACCCCTGTTGCGGTAACATGTACTTTTCTTATCAACTCTGTATATGCCAAGGTGCTATTTGATTCTTGTGATTCATTTATATCACCTCTATTTCCTGGGTGTTTATATGTGAATTTTGTGCCTCTTAACTATAGTCAAATATTTGTTACCCGTGTTTTTGATAATTGTCAAATTGAAATTGAGGGGTGTGGTCTTACCAATCTGTCTGTTCCCAATAACGATGAGAGAGTTTGATGTTGTGGTGGTCATGGATTGGTTAGCAGAAAATCAAGCTAATATTGTGTGCAACTAAAAGATGATCACTATTGATTTACTGGGGAAAGGACCTACTGTGATATATGGTGATCGGCAGGATCATCATAACAGCCTAATATCTGTTATAAAATCTAGAAAATGTGTTCAGAAAGGGTGTCAAGGTTTCTAGCTTATGTGATCGATTCAAAAAAGGAAAAAGAGTAAACAAGTGTCTATTCCTGTTGTCTGTGAATATCTTGAAGTGTTTCTAGAAGATCTGACTAGTTTACCACCTGATTGATCTGTGAAGTTCAGAATTGATTTGGCACCTGGGGTAGCACCAGTGGCTAAAGCTCCATATCATCTGGTGTTGATCCTCTCTCTCATTGATTTGATGATAATCCATTTTACCCATCGAAGTATTATGTTTCTATCTATTCAGTTCCAACGATCATCACTGAGTTTGTTTAGTGATTGCTGAAATATGTATTGTAATCCTACAACAACAGTTATACTTCAAGAAGACAAAACGCACACCCAAGAACCTTCAGCAAATGTCAAAGATTGAAACTGAAGATTAGTGACTAGAGCGTTCATGATCTGAATCGGTATTCAGTGATTACAACCTGGTCAACATATGTGTAAACATTGCACAAGCTTCAGTGAATGTTGAAGAGACCTCCAGCGTTATTCCAGCATTCAGCGATCAAATGAAGCTGGCCATGTATGTTTGTTTTTGTCATGTCCTTTCGCACACAAATGACTAACCCATACCCTCTCTGGAGTATAGTACAACACGGAACCAATTAGTTGACTCTAGTGCTCACCAACTCAATGAAAGGATGTCTGCTCATGAATAGACAAAAGTACTATTAACTGTAGCAAATGACAAGCTTTCCTTTAAAAGCTTGACGCGTGTTCTGCCTCTTCTGAATTGCATTTAATGCAATGGGTATAAATAGTTATGTGCTCTCTCCACTCATGCAACATATGCGATACAAGCAGATTAGAATTCTTCTCTCTAATTATAAGAAGCATACCCAAGAAGAACACACTTCTAGTCTTATTTCTTTTGGCAAATCTCTTATATTTGGTAAGTGTATATGTGTGTATTTCTAGATTGTTTTAGATATGTTTTTCTTTACCTTGTCTATTCTGCAAACAATCTGTAAAAAATTGTATCGATCCTTCTTTATCAATACAAATTTTTTAAAGTGAAAGTTACTACATTTGTATTCATCTCTTCTCCCCTTCTACAAACTGATCACCTCTAAACTCTTGTAGATCCGGCTGGGACCAACAAGTGGTATTATAGTAGGTCGTGCTTTTTGTATTGTTCTGTTATTTATCTGCATTTTATTGTCTCTTCTTCTTTAGATAATTTATTGCTTTTCAAATGGCTTTACAAACACCAGTACCAACTTTCACGACAATGGCTCTCTTGCCAAATTTCCCCAAGGAAGAATCAAATGTCTCTCTTATTGGAAGGTGTGCATCCTGAAATTCCACACTATTATAGAAAATGCACCCTATGTTTCATACGCTATATCTCCGACAGTTCTTGAAATTGCTACGACTACTGCGATTCCTGAATGGTAGATTCCAAAGCTTCATCATTAATGGAGCGATGAAGATAAAAAGAAAGTGGCTATAGACACTCTACGAGGTCTATAATAGCCTTGTCTCTTCCCAATGAGGTTTATCACTCTGGGATGATGCTAAGAACCTCAAAAACCATGTGCGACACACTTTATGTTCAATATGAAGGTACTTCTCAAGTACAAGAGTTGAGGAAAATAAATTTAGTAAGACAATATGAAAGCTTTTTCTGTGGAAATAATGAATCGTTGTCTGAAGTACATCAGCGCTTTAACTGTCTCCTTATCGACTTGAGGATAGTTGGAAGAGAATATTCCAACTCCGAGACACTGACAAAGTTTCTGGATGCTTGCCAGAATAATGGGATACTTATTCTATGTGTCTCAAGATGTCTAATGATATGTCCTCTCTCTCTCTCTCTTAGTTCTCTTTATAGGAGACTACTTAATCATGAGCAGTCCTGTCAGCTGAAGAGGAATCTCATTAAAGATTCCAAAGAAATGAAAAGCACTCTGTTAGCTTTGATTTCTTACGATTCTTCAGCTGATCTCCTATCTTCTTATTCTTTTAACCCTCTTGTTTCTTCTTTTTCTTTAACTAAGTTAGACCTTACTAACTCTCAGGACTTGTTAGATTCTGATCTTGCAGAGTTTAATAAGTCACTGGCCCTTCTAACCAAATCTCTTAGAAGGTTCGCCAGAAAAAAGCAATTTATGCAGATCTCCCTCGCTAACCATCTCGGATAAGCCAAAGTCAAATCCCACTGAAAAGGCTTCAGCGATCTGCTACAACTGTCAGCACAAATGTCACTTTGCCAGTGAATGCAGGTTGAAGAAAACTACGATGCCATCTTCCAAAACCCCATTCTCTTTCAAGCCTAAAGATGACAAATATCAAAAGCTAAAGGAGAAAGTACAGAAAGATGAAGAGTTCTCAGCATAAATGCAAAGGTCTTGTCGCTGAAGAACACGATTGGGCTGATTCTTCTGATGAATCACCCTCTGATGAGTAAGACACGACCTACCTCTGTCTTATAGCCAATGATGTTAAGGAAGAACCTTCTGAAACATCATCCTCTTGTGGTCCCTCATCATCTAATACGGCTCAGGAAGTCAAAGGCATTTGGTATCTCGATAGTGGATGCTCAAGACACATGACTAGAGATAAATCCCAGCTCATTGACTACCAGGATGAAAGAGACCCTTCTGTGACCTTTGGAGGAAACAGAAAATGATATACAAAGGGCTTTGGTATATTAACCAACGGTGCAACTACTTTCAAACGTGTTGCATATGTTGAAGGACAGAAGCACAATTTTTTGAGCATCAGTCAGCTGTGAGACAAAGATTTCCCGGTAAAAGTTTCTAAGCATTCATGCTACGTCTTCGACAAGGATGATAAGGTTGCTCTAACTGGTTCTCGCCTAGAGAATGTATACATCATCAACATGGATTCTCTTCTAACTATGAACAATTCTTTTCTCTCTAAAGCCTCGTCAGACATTAACTGGCTGTGGCATAAACGACTTTCTCATCTCAACTTCATGACACTAAGTGAGTTGTCTCGAAATGATCTCATCACTGGTCTTCCTCAACACATATTTGCAAAGGAATCTCTTTTCTCATTCTGTGAGAAAGGAAAAGAGATAAGGGATAGCTTCAAGTCTAAGCAAGTCTCCTTAGTATCCTCTCCACTTCAATTATTGCACATGGATCTCTTTGATCCAGTCAACATGCAATCAATAGCTGGAAAGAAATATACACTTGTCATTGTTGATGGGTATACCATGGTACTGAATTCAAAAATAGTACTATGGATAGCTTCTTTGAGAACAAGGGAATCTCTCATAATTTCTCATCTATGAGAACTCCACAACAAAATGAAGTCACTGAAAGAAGAAATCGAACAATCATTGAGGCTGCTCGATCCATGCTCAGCGAGTCCCATCTTCCTACTCAATTATGGGTTGAAGCTGTCAATACTGCTTGCTTTACTCAAAATCGGTCTTTGATCGTTAAGAGATTCAAGAAGACGGCTTACGAACTCTTCCATAACAGAAAGCCATCTCTCAGCTTTCTACACATATTTGGTTGCACTTGTTACATTCTCAACAACCGTGACCAACTTGGAAATTTTGATCCTAAAGCTGATGAAGGAATCTTTCTTGGATATTTTTCAGTATCCAAAGCCTTCAGAGTATTCAAAAAATGTCGACAAACCATAGAAGACAATATGCATGTCACCTTTGATGAATCTTAATCAGCTAACTCTAAACCCATCATTGAAAATGATGAAGAGTTAGAAAGCTGGATGTTTTCTCATTTTGGACAACCTGAAGCTTCCTTCAGCAATCAACCCAATGTTGATACTCTAGAATCTGATGATGATTCGCTTATCATTCTATTTGCAACTAATAACCAAGGGGAGCTTGAACAGCGATTGGATATAATTGCTTAAAGTCTTGATGATCTCACATCTCCTTATGTTGATGATAAAGAAGGGGAGAAGGACTTACCTCAAGCTGTTGCTGATGTCCCTACAACACCAGTTGATGTTGATCCTCCAAATGAAAGAGCTGAAAAAATAAAGTTGCTATTAAAGTTGCAGATGCCATCACTTCCCATGAAGCTAAAGTTGTTGTTGAAGCTGAGGAAAATGATGATGCCGTCAGAGCTGATGCTCAAGACGAAGACCTTCCTATCACCTCTACTGCTAATGCTGGTGATAAAGAAGATGAAGATGATGATGATGATGATGATGATGATGATGACAACGAAGATGAAGCTGATGATCCTCTTTCCCTTCCTGATGCTGGAAAAGATCTTGGTGCTGATGATGATGATGAAGACGATGATGACGACGACTTCACCATTCAATACCACACCAAACTAGCTGCCGCTCAGAAAGGAGTTTCTCTCAGGGAATCTTTATCCCAGGGGGAGAAGGATAAGGAGAAAGATACATCTGCAAATAACAGAACACCTCCTCTAAAGACAATGATGTTGCCGAAGAAAGAAACTTGACTGCTCTTTTCAAGCCTATCAATCCTCAAAGATATCTTAACCCTCTAGGTTTGTTGTCATCACTTCTCTCTATAAACCCTCATCTACTATTCATTTTACCACTTGTGATCATCTAGTTGAGTGGGTACCTCAAAATCAAACTTCTAGTGCTCCTAGCGACCTACAGATGATTCATTTTAAGGAATCACTCGACCAAAGTAGAGTAAAAAATTTATTCGTACCTCTAGTTGTGGTGAATTCGACTTCCTTATTGAAGCTGAAAGACTCGAAGCACTCAAGGCTGAGGAAGAACTCCGAATTCAACGTCAATAGACCCTCAAGCTAGCCAAGTCTCTTGCCTCTCAAGTTCTTCCAAAGAGAAAGCCAAATATGGTGAACGCTGTCAAGGCCCAAGCTAAATTGCTCTCAATTACAGAATCTGAACATCAAAGAGCAATGATGCTAAAAGACCAAGACAAGAAATGGAGTGAAGATCTCCTAAATAAAAGAATTAATCCCGGTCATATTTCTACTGTCAATATTAGTGGTCGTAAGAAAGATGGTGGAATGATTATCTCCATGCTCATCATTAGAGACAACCTTGACACTGTCCTCGAGTATCCTTCCTACCTTGGACAATATGGATTCAGCGAATGGCTGGAAATCCGCCAGGCCATTCAGCGCTCAAAGTCAAGGCATTAGCCAATAATTGAAGACATCCTCAGCGAGCTGATCAAAAAGATGTTCAAGTTTGTTGGTATGCCTACAAAGCCAACATTGATGCAAGGTGGAAGAAGAAAATCTTCTGATCCTAACGATGGACCAACTTTGGGGAATGAACATGAAACAAAATTCCTTGGAGGAAGTCCTAAAGGATTCGGAGAAGCCAGATATCTCTATGTTGAACCTATCTTTGCCAGTGAAGGGTCCTTACACACCCAACTCTAAGAACCTAAAGCCTGAGTTTGGATTTATATTCCTTAATTATGATGGCACACACAACTTTCAGAGAGTATTTGAGCTCCGTCTATGTCCTATAGAACATCTAAATTATCTAACATATTGGTTGGACAATGAATTATATGGTGAGATGATAGACCACAAGATCAGAAGAGAATTTCTACATCGAAAGATGCATGGAGAAGAAGTACCTGGTTATATCAACTTCAATGACTTAGACTAGTTAAAATTTTCTATGTAATAAGTCTAGAATGTACTGTTGTAACACGTGTATTCCTCCTTTTGATTAATATATGTATTTCACCAGTATCACTGAAAAATGTCCCTAAAAAGAGAATTAGGGACACATGTCTATGAGTTCCAGTTTGCTCTTACATTCTATGACAATTGTCACTCAGTAAACATGCTTTCAGTTTTAGTTTCCCTTCTTGAACTTGTTTTTCTTAAACTTGTAAGTTAAGAAAACTTATATAGAAAAAATTGTATCACTGAAAAAGATCCTAAAATAGTTAAAAAGGACATGTACTTTACGTGTAATTTTTTCTTACTATTATACCTTAAAGCAATTTTCTTTATGTTGCTTTGTCATCATCAAATAGGAGGAGATTGTTGATCCTTTATCTCATTGATTTGATGATAATCCCTTTTATCCATCGAAGTATTATATTTATGTCTGTTCAGTTCCAGCGATCATCACTGAGTCTGTTCAGTGATCGCTGAAACATATGTTGTAATCCTACAGCAACAGTTATACTTCAAGAAGAAAAAACTCACACCCAAAAACCTTCAGCAAATGTCGAAGACTGAAACTGAAGATTAGTGACTAGTGCTTTTGTGATCTGAAGCGGTATTCAGTGATTACAACCTGGGCAACATATGTGTGAATACCGCACAAGACTCAGTGAATGTTGAAGAGACCTCCAACTTTATTACAGCATTCAGCGACTGAATGAAGTTTGTCATGCACGATTGTTTTTGTCTTGTTCTTCCGCACACAAAGAACTAACTCATACCCTCTCTAGAGTATAGTACAACACGGAGCCGATTAGTTGACTTTAGTGCTCACCAACTCTATGAAAGGATGTTTGCTCATGAATAGACTAAAGTACTATTCATTATAGCAAAGAACAAGCTTTCCTCTAAAAGTTTGACGCGTATTCTGCCTCTTTTGAATTGCATTTAACGCAATGGGTATAAATAGTTGAGTGCTCTTTCCACTCATGCAACACATGCAATACAAGCATATTAAAATTCATCTATCTAATTATAAGAAGCATACCCAAGAATAACACACTTCTAATCTTTTTTCTTTCGGCATATCTCTTATATTTGCTAAGTGTATCTGTGTGTATTTCTAGATTGTTTTAGATAGATTTTAATTTACCTTGTCTATTTTGCAAACAATCTATAAAAATCTATATTGATCCTTTTTATCAATACATATGTTTAAAAGTGACTGCGTTTGTATTCATCCCCCCTTTATACAAACTGATCACCTCTAAACTCTTGTAGATCCGGCTGGGACCAACATCTGGAACCTTTAGAATTAAAAGAGTTAAAGACTTAATTGAAAGAATTGTTTAATAAAGGCTTCATCAGACCAAGTACTTCACCTTGGGGTGTTCGGTGCTATTTGTTAAAAAGAAGGATGGGACAATGAGAATGTGCATTTATTATAGGGAATTGAATAAACTCGCTATAAAGAATAAATATCCTTTACCAAGAATCGATGATTTCTTGATCAATTAGTTGGAGAAAGTTATTTCTCCAAGATCCATTTATGGTCAGGGTATCACCAACTAAAAGTCAAAGASGAGGACATTGCCAAAACAACGTTCTGAACCAGATACGGACCCTTTGAATTTGTTGTCATGTTGTTCGGATTGACAAACGCACCTGCAGTCTTTATGGATATGATGAATCGTATTTTCAAGGGTTACCTTGATGAGTTCATTATTGTTTTTATTGATGAC
>NC_037540.1:37329354-37340034 GCF_001531365.2 Cynara cardunculus var. scolymus | reverse complement strand
TGTCTTGTATAATTATGCCACCTAATTTCTTCAGATTTAGAAATTCCGAGCATTGAAATCTATCTTCACTGTCTTGTATAATTATGCCACCTAATTTCTTCAGATTTAGAAATTCCGAGCATTGAAATCTATCTTCACGGAGAATATCGGTTATCAACTTTTTACAGTTGAAGCAACTTTGATTTCTTGAATTAAAGAATCACAAGGTGAAGACGGTGGATGGTTGTAATATTATCTTTTGGGAGTTCCATTAGGTCTATGTACTGTAAATGGTAGACTTTTGATTCGGTGCTATTTGTTAAAATCTATGTACTGTAAATGGTAGACTTTTGATCTGTTTTCATTTGTAACCTGCCTCATCTTAAGTTTAGTAGGATGCGTATTGCATAATTCTTGTTGTCTTGTGGTTTGCTATCTTCATTTTCTCTCTTTACATTTAAATATATATATATAGAGAGAGAGAGATTGATTTTTTGTTCTTAACATCTTCCTCTTGTCAATTTGATAATCATCATGAGGCCTCGTAATTTTTTTCATATAAAGAAATGGGTTATCTTTTCAGATCCATAATTTTTTATATATACATATCGGTTCCGCTCGTGGTCCCTCATGTCTTTGATTATATCGACATATTCTATGTATTGTCTCTTTTTACGGTTTTTTTATATAAAAAAAATTACATAATAATTTTTTATTTTCTTGTGGTCTTCTTATTGAATTACTTTGGTATACCATGTGTGCTTGTTTGAAGTCCTAATAGGAAAATATTTCAGAATTTTTTTTAGCAACTTGTTGCCTCAAAATGGTTATGGTGCTATATTTTTTATCACTAGGCACATCAAGCATTATGAGCTTCTTGGTTATTTATGTATGTCAAAAAATTTACAGGAATGGGTCCTAAACGTTCCCGTACCTCCTCCTCCTGAGCTCCAGCTCCTCCGATTGACACGGTAGCCCAACGTATTGCTCGACGTGTTAAGCGTTGGGCTTATTGCGTAGTCATCCGTGTAATCATCGTCGTCCCGTCCATTTACATGGACTAGGTCATTTTGGTACATTAGAAGCTTTTACCAACATTGGCTGGCAATTCTTTCTATCTTTTTGGATGAGGTCTCTCGTGACCTAATTCTCGAATTTTTGTGGGGTTTGATCATAACACGAGGCCACTTAGCGGGTCTTCCTTCAAATGTTTGACGATTAATACGACCTTGACCTCGATAACTATGTTTTTACAAATGCTACTTCCTTTGCTCCTCTTCTTCCTCAAATAAACGCTGATCATGACTCCATCCTTCTCTTCTTTCTACAACCTTTCAAACTGACTTTGGCCCTACTCAGTTGATTGTTCAATGCCTTGTTGAAAAGATGTGTCTTTGGAGCAAGATCATTCTCTATAATGTTCTTGGACAGCCTGGAAACACTGAATGGGAAGGCAGTCTTCAGTGTTATCTTCTCTATTGTCTTGCCCAAGGCATCCTTGTTGATGTTGTCTATATCGTGGTCAATAGGATGGTAGGTGTTAAGAAAAATAAAAGATCACCACTTTACAAATATGTCCTAAGGAATCTCTTTCATCACCTCAATCTTCGTAACCAATCAAGGCCCATCCTTGAACCCACTCTCTTGGATATAATCAGCTTGTGTTGGATGGGGCCGCACCTGTCCTCCCTCCTCGTCATCATACTTTGACCCCTAAACAAGCTTATCATGACATGGAAGAAGATGACCATCATCCTTCTACATCATCCTGGGGATTCGTGTCAAATAGGGTCATCTATGATGAGGTCATGGGCTTGCAATGATCACAAGACTCCTTTCAGTGCTTGCAAGAGGAACGGTGGAGTGTCAACACTATCCATGAGGATCTTTGGTGTGTGCAAAAGGAGTTTCGTCGAACATTCAACCCGAGTGATAGCGATGATTGATTTTCTTTTACCTCCTTGATTGTTGTCTCTTTAGTCTCTCAAAAACTTCATTAAAATGATTTATGATTGTGTTTCATGCTACGTAATGGTTTTATGTATTTCAGTATTTCATGCCCGCTATATCTTATATCTTTGTTTGATATATGTTATTGTTTTGGGGGGAAGCCTATTTTATGGGGGGTGGGGGTATTCCCGACTTTATCTATTTTCTAATGGTTTAATTTCTCTGTGGAAGAATTTTTTATTTTACAAGATTTTGATGAAATGTTTACGCAGAAGTCAAATTTACATAAATTGATATTGAGTTTGGAAAGCGCATCAACTTCCATCTTCACAAAAACTTCATATCAAGATGGGAGCTGCCAAGATTTTAATGAAGACTTAAAGTCGAGCATATCTCCGGGATTTTTTTTTCCGGACTATTAAACAGTAAATGCTCAAACAATATCAGTAAAAATTCTTGGATGATATTTATAAAATCAACATCTCTTTTTCTTGAAAACGCAAAAAGAAAGTTTTTTTTTCATCATTGTGCTTTGAAATCTGATTTATCAAGATATCTTCTTGCTTGTCAAAGCAACCATTCATTTAATGTAAAGTTGGCTCATTAAATGCTAATAGCTAAAAAAAACTTATTACGAACGTCCACCTGGTCTATCCGAACATCCACTTGAAACTTTCCTTGACAGTGCAGTGCTTTTTGAAAGGGTGCTCTTGCAAAAAGTCAAAGCAGATATCCGCTTAATGCATTACGCAAACATCCACATATAGCCAAAAAAAATTTGAAAATCTTGTATAAAGCTAGGGTCTTATCCGAGCTTCAAAAGGTAAGTCTTGGAGCATTTCAAAGAGTTTTTTTCTTTGGTTGCTGAGCTTATTAATCAAAGCATTCAAAGCCTTGAAACAAAAAATTGATCATCCAAACAAGGTCGTTCCTGACATATTATGGACCCTAGGCAACCTACATATATATATATATATATATATATATATATATTAAAAGAAGAACCAAGAGTATTGAGGTGGCATAATAAGAATTGAGTATTGAGGTGTTGCTGAAATGTGGTTGAGTTTGAGATTTCCCACATTAGTGAGAGATTGAAAGATTGGAATAAGGAGGTGTGTATAAGAAAGAAGGATGAGATTCATTGTGTCAACTCATGAGGTTTGAATCATAAGATTATCTTATTTGGATGACCTTATTTTTGCAAAACAAATCTTATATTGTGTTAGCTCATGAGACTTGAATCATAAGGTTATCTTATTTGGATGACCCTAATTTTGCAAACAAATCTGATTATATAAAAATAAATAATGAATTGTGTTTACAATCATCTATATATATAAAGAATCATTATACACACATATATATATATATGTGTGTGTGTGTGTGTGTGTGTGTGTGTGTGTTAAGAAGAACCAAGAGGTAATTAGGTGTCTATATATTAAAATATTGGTTAATTGTGATTGAGTTTGACATATCATACATTGATGAGAGATTGAAAGATTTGAATAAAGTGATGTGTATAAGAAAAAAAGAATGAAACTCATTGTATCAACTCAAAAAACTTGATTCATAAGTTTATCGTATTTGGATGACTCTCTTTTGCAAAACAAATCTTATTCTATAAAAATAAATTGTGTTTACAATCATCAATATATATATATATATATATACACATATCAATCTTCATATATATATATATATATATATGAAATTAAGATCCACAAGAAATGATGTGGAACTCTAAGAAATAAGTATTCTATATTTCTGGCATCAGGTTTGTATCCTATATTGATAGAGATATGAAAATTTGACAATTAATGGTAGGTATATGATAGGAGGTTGAAGTGTCATTGTTTTAACTCATGGAGTTTGATTCTCTTGGCTAATCATATAAACTCATATTGTCGGCTCATGTTGGCTAACCCTCCAAACTCATAGGGTTGGTTCATTTTTGCCAGCGCTCTATTTGCAAAAACGTTATCTAAATAAAAAAATTAATATATCTTCATATATATATATATATATATATATAAGTAAGTTCCAAGAGAAATGATGATGACACCCTAAAAATTGAGTATTATATATTTCTTGTATTGAGATAGAGTTTTGTGTATCCCACATTGATGTAGAGATATTAGATTGACAATTGACGGTAGATATATGAGATGAGGCTGAGGTGTCTTTGGTTTAACTCATAAGATTGATTCTCTTTGATAATCCTATAAACTCATATTGTTAGCTTATGTTGATTAACCCTCCAAACTCATGGGGTTGGTTCATTTTGGCCAACCCTTTATTTGCAAAAATTCTATCTTTATATAAAATATATATCTATATCTTTATCTTATATATATATATATATATATATCTATATATATATATATATATATAAATCTTGGGATATTGAGGTGGCACCATGAGAATTAAGTATTCTTAAATGGTGGATTGTACTTGAGTTTTAGTTGTCCCATGTGGGTGAAGAGTTGAAAGATTTGAACGAAATGAAGTGTAAAAGAAAGTGGATTGGATGTCTTCATGTTAAATAATGAGGTTTGTCTTATAAGGTTGTCTTATTTTAGATGGCCCTCTTTCAAATCTATAACCATGGTTGGAAATCAAATCAACCAAATGTTAAAAATTATAGTGCAAAATTAATTTTATTATATTATTATATCTTTATATATAAAAGTAAAACCTTGGTGTGATGAGATGACACCATTAGAATTATAAAAATACCTTGAGGTATTGAGGTGGCACAATGAGAATTGAGTATTCTCAGATGATGAATTGTGGTTGACTTTTAGTTGTCCCATATTGGTGAAGAGTTAAAATATTTGAACAAAGTGAAGTGTATAAAAAGATGGATTGGAGCATTTGTGTCGATTCATGGGGTTTGCGTAATAGGGTTGTCTTACCTTGGATGACCCTCTTTTAGGTGGCATAATAAGAATTGAGTATTGAGGTGTTGGTGAAACGTGGTTGAGTTTGAGATATCCCACATTGGTGAGAGATTGAAAGATTGGAATAAGGAGGTGTGTATAAGAAAGAAGAATGAGATTCATTTTGTCAACTCATGAGGTTTGAATCATAAGATTATCTTATTTGGATGACCTTAGTTTTGCCAAACAAATCTTATATTGTGTTAGCTCATGAGACTTGAGTCATAAGGTTATCTTATTTGGATGACCCTAATTTTGCAAAAAAAATCTGATTATATAAAAATAAAAAATGAGTGTTTACAATCATCTATATATATATTTATATATATAAAGAATCATCAATATATATATATATATATTTATATATATATATATATATGTGTGTGTGTCTCTGTGTGTGTAAAGAAGAACCAAGAGGTAATTAGGTGTATCATGAGGTAATTAGGTATCTATATATTGAAATATTGGTTAACTGTGATTGAGTTTGACATATCATACTTTGATGAGAGATTGAAAGATTTAAATAAAGTGATGCTATAAGGAAAAAAAAGGATGAAATTCATTGTGTCAACTCAAAAAGCTTGATTCATAAATTCATCGTATTTGGATGACTCTTTTTGCAAAACAAATCTTATTATATAAAAATAAATTGTGTTTCAATCATCAATATATATATATATATATATACATATCAATCTTCATATATCTATACTACATATATAAGCATTTAAGACAAAGTCTTAAATACAACTCTTTAAACACAAGTTACAACCATTTTATGCATGATTTTTAAAAAACTCTTAAAGACAAGTCACAAAGCACAATGTACAAATGTTTTATGCATTGTGTTTAACCTTGTTTTTCTCTCTTCCTTTTCGAGAGACAATCTCTTCCGCCAAAAATGGGTAAGGTCAAAATGGGCTTTTTTCTGTTCTTCCTTTTCCTGCTTCCTTCTCTTTTCTAGCTTCCTCCTCTGTGCCTTCTTCCTTTTCATGATTTCTCCTCTGCGCCTTCTTCCCAGTTAGTAAAGTCAGCCCTTTGCTTTCTTCAATTGCTGCAACCTTTGCAAGAAATGGCCGGCTCCCAAGACAATCTCATATGTGCATATAACCAGAAGTTTGAGGCTTTGAKTTCTCCACAGGTTCTTCAAAACCCTAGCAATTTCTTTGAGGTATTGATTTGGTTTACATGTTCTTCAAAACTCAGGTTCTTAATGTCGTTTTTGATTTCGTTTTTGGATTTCGTTTTTGGATTACATTTCTGGGTCTGTTTCCATTTCATCTTATTTGCAACTGAGTTTTCAATATTGGATGATTTCATTTATGTGTCCATTTCATCTTATACACACACACACACACATCTGGCCAAAAACAAAAAAAGTAAGATTAGAACTGGTGATTTGAGCCCTCCACAATCTTGAGGGCTAATTCTTCTTCTCTGTTGTTGCGATAATCAGCAGAAAACCCTGAACTGAAATCTTGATGGATTAAAGATAAGTATTCACAGATAGTTTATGGTTTGAAATCATGACCATCTTCATTTCATCTTTGTTCTATTTTTTAATCGTATTTTTATTTTATTTTTTATTATATTTTTAATAGTCTATTGTTTGTTGAGGTTGAATTTGAGGCTGCTATGGAATATGAATTTATCATCTTTATTTGCTTCTTGTTTGAGTTGGAACTGGAAGTATCTTGATCTATAAAGGGGTTTTATGGGTTTCAATACACCAACCAAGGGCAGATGCAAGAAAAATCTCATCATCGGCCAATTCTCCTCCTTTTAGTAACTTGTAGCTATCAAGAACAGAGAGACTCCGGTTCCGCTTACCCGGGTAAGATTTTACGAGTAAAATTCAACACTATCACTTACTTACCGGGTAAGATCAAAACAAAATCGTATGCAACAATTTATCCGGTAAAAGCTAACTGGGTAAAAGCCAACCGGGTAAAAGCCGTCGTTCTCACTTACCGGGTAAGACTCTCGGTCCTTACCTTCGCTCTTACCGGGTAAGATTTTTGGTCCTTCCATATTCATCCGGTAAGGTAATGTCACTTGGTAAGCCCTTACCCGGATAAGGGTTTGGTAAACGGCCCCTTAGTCTTAAAAACTTTGCAGATCTTAAGCAAGCAATAGTATTGGTAATTAAGACTGCATTCTGTTTGGGACACACATTTTCGGGACTGCACACACATCTAGCCATATGTTTGGGACACACATCTGTGGTTTGCAATGAGACTGCATTCTGTTTTAACACTGGTTTAAACAGGCCCTTTGTTCTGTTTTGAAGATGTTTAAATTGGCATTTGAACCTGTGTAGTAGTAGTAGGATGATAGCCTATCTTTAGTCCATGGGCTATTGGTCTTTGATCTAGCCCACATTGGTACCACAACTTACAACCACACCACCTTCAACTTACAACCACCCATTTTGAGAATATTGGAGAACCATGAACATGTTGTTGCTGGTGGTAATCAAAGCTACTGAGAACCAGCAGTATTGTTGCTGTCATAGTGTTTGTGTTGCATAGGTGCCAATTTTCCACTTTAGATAAACTATGATCATATTGCTAGAGTATTTAGATAAACCTTCCATTTATGGGTAAAATTTGAACTACTGATCTTTCAAGCCCACTTACAAGAAAGAATGTCGCAGGTCATATAGCCTGAAATAATAGAATATCTTTCAAGCCCATTCTTGGATTTTATTTATTTATTTATTTATGGCTCAATGCTCATACAAAGCTTCAGTTGCCTCTTTATTCTTACTTTGTCCAAGGTATACCATTGCATGACACTCTTGGTTTGATGAAGCATAGGTTGGATACTTAATTTGGTTTCATCATTTGCTTATCCAAAATTTTGACCTATTTCACTTGTAACAATTTTGCCAAGGACTAAAAAAGGAAATTTCAGGTATGTTGTGATTGGATCTTAACTACCATATTCTGAGGTGATATGGTTAAAAGTTGAATACTKTTAGATGTTATCTTTCTACCTAGCTGTTGTTCCACTTGAAATGTCAATACAATGGCCATATTAAGTCTAAGAATCAATATAGTAGCCATATGCAGTTTAAATAGGCTCCTCCCACTTTTGTTTCTGTTTACACTGCTTCATATTAACCAAACTTTTTTAAGTTTTTGAGTTTGTGTGGTAGGTTATGTCTACAGCACCTGTTAAATGTCAACAACAGGTGTTAAATTTCAACAGCAAAGTATTGTGTGTGTGTGTGTGTGTTCTATGTGTGTATTGTACTTCAAATAGAAAATGACAACCAAACAGCCCTGTTATGTCTTGATATTTCCATTTATATGTTTATATGAACAAACTTGGTTAAATGAACCAACTTGATATTCCCATTTCCTGTTTAAATGGATTGTTTGCCAAAACAGCAACATGTGTGTGCATATGTATTTCTACACTCATATATTAATGCATACAGAGGTCTAATCTATCTATGTGCACATATATCCTACTGTTCCATGATCACATATGTTGCAGTTAATTTTTTTTAGCTATAGAATGCCTTACCTAAGTTGAAGCCCACTCTAAGCTGTTTGTCACAGCCACTTTCTGCCCCCCCCCCCCAGCATGACTTTGACTATATTTGAGCTAATCTAACTCTTTGTAGACGCTGCATAATGCATGTTTTTCTCCTAAAAGTTCACTATTCACTAATTACACTTTGTTGACTGAGGTTATTTATGTTCCACTATTAGGGGTTGTTTACAAAGTTTTCAAATGTGGTGAGCCCACTCATTAACTTGCTACATATTCTGTTCAGGATTTTGGAATATAACATGCCTATTTTGATTTAAACCACATGAACATGCCTAAGTTGAAGCCCACTTTAAGCTGTTAGTCACAACCACTTTCTGCCCCCCCCCCCAGCATGACTTTGAGAGGGTAATATTGGCTTTGGTTTGGTTTAGAGCATGCAATTGATGTTTGTCTTGTTATAAATCATTTGATGGATTCTATCATATCTGTATCGATACATGAACTTGGGCACGCCCTTGCTGCTACAAGTCAAAGTGTTCATGACTGTTGCAAACAGTCAAATTGGTCATTGTAGTTTTTTTTAATTCCTTTTCTTTCTTTTTGATTGATATCATATTTCAGGAAGCAAAACAGAGCATTGTCGAAGTTCAAGCATTCAAGTGTTTGGTAAACGATACCTACAGTCCGGAGTTACGAATAGTCGATTTCACAAACCACAAGTCTGGATGCAGTCTTAAGTTTGATTGCACAGTCCAGACTTCAGACAACCAATTTTCAAGGTAAATCATACCTTTTCTAAAGAGGATTAATCAAATGAAGAACATGTAGTCCATACAAGAGTTGGCAAAAATGATTTCAAGAGTATGAGACTTTAGCATATGGTTGTTAGCTTAAAAAGGCAGACTTTATTCAAGTCTCCTGTGTGGCAGAATCTATATATATATTAAAGAAGAAACCAAGCATAATGAGGTGGCACCTTCTAATGCTTAGAATTTCTCCTATCTTTTTTCTCAATTTTTTGATTTTTTTAAATGTTGAATATATTAAAGACTTTTCTACCCTTATATGAAGAATGTATGGTTCATAATTAATTGGGGTTTTTTGTAATTTTGTATATCCAAGTTTAACCTCCAACTCTTGATTTGCTCTTTCATTTACTTTCTTTTATTTCTTAATGAAATTTGTTTTTCAAAATTTCAATAATAAACAAAATGAAATCCTACAAATTCTTTTAGTGAGGGATGAAGAAGGTGAGAGTTGAAGAARAATTCAAAGATTTTAAAAGGTATGTAGAAATTATACTCATTAAAAATGTGATTTGTCATTACATATTTCTTTTTTAATATTGTTGGATTTATTGTTATCATAGGATATGTTTATGTTTACGATTGGATTATTTAAATTTGAATAAAATTTTGATATTTTGTAATCACAAGATATGATAAATCTTTTTCGAATTTACGCTCCATTAACAATAACTATTTATACGTGATTGATAATCACGTTAAATTTTGACTACTTCAAGATTTTTTCAATTTGCAACAATCGTTTGGTGAGTAATGAAGAAATAAGAGTTGAAGAAAATTTAATGGATTTTAAAAAGGTATGTAAAAATTATATTATTTAGAAAATATGAAGCTTATCTTTCTTTTTTCTTAGAGGTTGTTTGGATCATGGGAATTGAAAGGAATTGGAATGTCTAATCCTTTGACCAAATTCCAAATAGAGTGTTTGGTTCATGGAATAAGACTATGGAATCCTTTTAACTCCAGTCGATTCCTTCACGCACATATTTTACAATTCCATGGCAATATGCTAGGAGTTCAATTCATTTCCTACAGATTCCTTCCCTAATCCAATTCCATGCAACCAAACGCAATCACAATGCATGATCAAATTCCATCAGATTTCATTCCATTCCCTCAAAGTCAAATTCATTTGATGAATTCCAATTCCATCGAACTTCATTCTACGAACCAAACGCCCCCTTAGATTTTTTATTCTTTAAAATATTTGATATATAAAAGACGATGGAATTCTTAGAAAATGAATTGTTTTGGTAATTTTAAAAAGTTTAACCCCCAACCTTTTCATCTTAATTCTTGATATTTATTATAATATTTTCATCTTTCCATCTATTAATTAAAATAAACATACAATAAATGGTGTGAGACATTGTCACAAGATTATTTTTAAAAGAGATTTTCTCATTGTTTTGAATTTATGAAATGTTAAATAAGTTAAATAATTTTTTATCCGTGAATGAAAAATGTGTATTTCATTATTTTCTCCAAAATAAAAACAA
>NC_037540.1:37328121-37329314 GCF_001531365.2 Cynara cardunculus var. scolymus | reverse complement strand
TTGAGCATTTGACATCATTATTTTACATAAATCTAAAAGTAAAATATGGAGTTTTTTATGTGACACTTTGTGGAAAAGTTATTTCATAATTCTTTTTTTTCCTTCAAAAATTTAGATTTTTTTAGACTTATTTTGTTGGTTATATTAATTGTCTTTTATTAACATATAAATATTCTAGACCTTTCGTTTTTCTATTCCGTTTTTTTAATCTCATCTATAGATATTATATCTCATTTAATGTTTTTTCTTTTGTTTTACTAATTCTTCCATCATATTGCAAACTATACAATCGAATGTCTAAATCAAGATGGAAGCTACATTCTTTATGGTTTATTTTATGTTTTTATGTAAGCTATTTGTTGTCATTGATGTGTTATATTTTTTTGCAGAACGTTTTTATCGTCGGTATTGTTGTTATTTCTCCATAAAATTCATGTAAGAATTGTTACATTTTATATAATGATTTGTGTGGGTTATTTGTAGTTGATGGATGCTTTTTATTCCATGTTATCATATTTTGTTAATTATTATTACATTTGTTTTTCTATGCATTATATATTGTATTTTTTGTTTTGTAGAATGTTTTTATTGTCYATACAGAATGTTATTCCTCTATAAACTTTTTYTGGTAACAAATATTACATCTTAATTTATGATTTGTGTGGGTTATATGTTGTTGACGAATGTTTTGTTCAAAAATTTCTTCTCTATTATATTTTATTGAATATGATTCTTCATCATCCTTATTTTTGGAATTTATTTATGTTGTATATGCGTTCTTTTTATGTGTCTTTTTATTTTGCGTAATTTTGTTTTATTAATATTTTGTATTTATTCAAGTTTTTATTTTTTGTTTTCTGACAACAATTAAATTATGATTAAGTGTGATCTATGTGGAGTTTTATTATTATAAATTTTCTTCTCCATCTTTTATATTTATAGAGTTTCTCAATTTGTATTTTTAATGTCATTATCTGTATTGTGGTTATTAATAAATCAATATATATCATGTGACTGTTTGTTATTTAAAATGACACTTAAATGATGTTTATGTATTTATTTATTTGAAAAGAAATAAAATGTGATATCCATGTGCTTTTTGTATGTGTATATGTTTGCTTTTATTAAATTATTTATATTATATGATATGTGTTCTTTGTTTTATTATGTTTAAAATTACTTAAATTTGCTTA
>NC_037540.1:37309396-37325521 GCF_001531365.2 Cynara cardunculus var. scolymus | reverse complement strand
TAGATAAATTCTAATCACTAAAACTAGATCCTAAAGAAATATTATTTCTAAATATAGGATCTATAATAAAATGCTAACCTGAGACTCCGAAATGATGGAATGTCACAGTCTCCCCATGTCAGAAAATTTCGTCTCGAAATTTATTTATCAACCTCAAATCAAGACTTGCTTGCAAACAAATGAGGATATTTGTTTTTCATGAAATCTTCTCTTTCCCACGTGAACTCTGGCCCATGCCTCGAAGTCCAATGAACTTTCACAATTGGAATTCTGCTACGCCACAATTGCTTGTCTTTGTAGTCGAGGATTTCAATCGATTCTTCAGTGAAACGTAACCGTTCATTAATTTGGATGTCTTCCAAAGGTAGAACCAATGCTTCGTCGGTTAAACACCTCTTAAGGTTTGATACATGAAATGTATCATGGATGGCACTCAATTCTGGGGGTAAACTTAGTTTGTATGCAACCGGTGCTACTCTTTCAAGTATTTCAAATGGACCCACATATCGTGGGCTAAGCTTTCTTTTCCTTCCGAAACGTACAATTCCTTTCCAAGGAGATACCTTTAAAAAGACTTTATCACCCACTAAAATTCCAATGGTTTCCTTCGATTATCAGCATAGCTTTTCTGATGATCTCTCGCAGCTTTAAGCCTTTCTTGGATGATTGAGATTTTGTCGGTTGTCTCCTGGATAATGTCTGGTCTAGTTAACTGTCTGTCACCAATCTCCAACCAGCTGAGTGGGGATCTACACTTACGCCCATACAGGGCTTCATATGGTGCGCACTGGATACTAGTGTGATATCCATTGTTGTAAGAGAATTCAACCAATGGCAGATGAGTATCCCAACTGCCCCCAAAATCTATTACACAGGCTCGTAACATATCCTCCAGCGTTTGGATTGTCCTTTCCGTTTGCCCATCCGTTTGAGGATGATAGGAAGTGCTCAAGTCCAGCCTTGTGCCTAGTGCCTTTTGAACTGATTGCCATAATCGCGAAGTAAAACGACTATATCTGTATGATATGATGGAAATAGGTACTCTGTGCCGTGATACGATTTCATTGATATATAACTGCGCAAGCCTTTCTGTACTAGAGTCTTCTCGAATAGGTAGAAAGTGTGCGGATTTCGTAAGTCGATCCACTATGACCCATATTGAGTCATATCCTCTCCTGGTTCTAAGTAATTTTGTAATAAAATCCATGGATATCTGATCCCACTTTCATTGGGGAATCTCGGGTTGCTGAAGAAGACCAGATGGTTTCTGATGTTCAGCTTTTACTATTGCACAGGTTAAACATCGACTTACGTATAAGGCAACATCCTTTTTCATTCCTGGCCACCAATAATAATCTTTTAGCCCTTTGTACATCTTATCAGATCCCGGGTGAATAGAGTATCTAGAGCGATGTGCTTCCTCCAGGATTGTTGATCGAAGATTGTCGTTCTTTGGTATCCAAACTCTATTTCTGAAATAACGCACCCCATCTTCTCGAATTTCAAATTCCTTTTCTAAGTGATGCAAGGTTTCGTTCTTCAGATTCTCCGGTTTCAACGCCTCTTCTTGTGCTTCAAGAATTTGCGTTTTTAGGTTGGTTTGAACCAACATTCCCATGACTCGTGCCCTTGACGGTTTCACCCTTTCTTTCTGACTTAAGGCGTCTGCTACCACATTAGCTTTCCCTGGGTGATACTTTATTTCGCAATCATAATCATTGAGGAGTTCGACCCACCTCCGTTGCCTCATGTTCAACATTTTTTGATCTAGTATATGTTGAAGGCTTTTATGATCAGTGAAAATGATGCATTTGGTGCCGTAAAGATAGTGCCTCCAAATCTTAAGTGCGAATACTACCGCCCCCAATTCAAGGTCATGTGTAGTATAATTCTTCTCATGCACTTTAAGTTGCCTTGAGTCCCGCAATGACCTTGTCTTTTTGCATTAGCACGCATCCTAAGCCTTGATGCGATGCATCGCAATAGACCACAAAGTTTTCCAAACCCTCTTGTAAGGATAAAATAGGTGCATTGCACAATTTCTGCTTAAGAATTGCAAATGCTTCTTCTTGTTTCTCACCCCAAACAAATTTCTTGTCCTTCTGGGTTAAGGTTGTGAGTGGTTGTGCAATTTTCGAAAAGTTCGTGATAAATCACCGATAATAACCTGTCAAACCAAGAAAATGACGGATTTCTGTAGGAGTTCTTGGGGCTTCCCATTTCCTAATGGCATCAACCTTGGCAGGATCTACCTGAATTCCTTTTCCATTGACTATATGACCAAGAAATTGTACTTCACGAATCCAGAATTCGCATTTAGAAAATTTTGCGTACAATTTCTGGTTTCGGAATAGTTCCAAAATTGTCCTCAAATGTTGCTCATGATCCTCCCTGCTACGTGAATAAATTAATATATCGTCTATGAAGACGATTACAAATTTATCCAGATATGGTCTACAGACTCTATTCATTAGGTCCATGAAGACAGCCGGTGCATTGGTTAACCCGAATGGCATAACCAGAAATTCGTAATGACCGTAACGAGTTCTGAAGGCTGTTTTGGGAATGTCCTCTTCCCGAACTCTCACTTGGTGGTATCTAGATCATAGATCAATCTTGGAAAAATATACCGCTCCGTGAAGTTGATCAAACAGATCATCAATTCTAGGGAGTGGGTATTTGTTCTTGATGGTCAACTTATTAAGTTTCCTATAATCAATGCACAGCATTGACCCATCTTTCGTTTTAACGAACAAAACCGGTGCATCCCATGGCGAGTAGCTTGGTCTTATAAATCCCCTGTCTAATAACTCCTGGAGTTGATTTGACATTTATTGCATCTCCGATGGTGCCAAGCGATATGGTGCCTTTGTCACTAGGGCAGCTCCAGGAATTAAGTCGATACCGAATTCGACTTGTCTTTGCGGGGGTAGTCCTGGTAAATCCTTAGGAAATACGTCAGAAAACTCCCAAACTACAGGGAAATTCTCAATACTTTTATCCTTGACCTTCCCATCAATCACATGTGCCAGAAATGCAGCGAATTCTTCTTCAAGTACCTTCGCATCTTTATGCAAGATACTATCTTAATTTTTCGTTCTGACTTGTCTCCTTGAATCACAATTGGGTCATTTCCATCTTGAGGAATCTGGATAGTCTTTTCTGAACAGACAATCTCAGCTTGATTTTTGGATAGCCAATCCATGCCAATAACTATGTCAAAACTTCCTAATTCAATCGGTATAAGGTCTATGCTGAAATTCTTAGTGGTTAAAATTAGAGTGCAGTCCTTAATTATGTCTTTAGCCTTAATTTCTTGACCATTAGCAAACTCAATTATGTAAGCTTTTTCCAACCTCTGGGGACTTAAGTTAATMTTAGGCTCAAAGTCTAGTGATACAAAACTCCTATCTGCCCCTGAATCAAATAAAACTGATGCAAATTCATTATTTAAAAGAAATGTACCTGAAACCATATTGGGATCATATCTAGCTTCTTTGGCTCCAATCTCAAATGCTCTGCCCCGTGCCTGACCTTCTGGGTTTCCATGACTGGTTAATCGGTCTTGACTTGTATTTGCTTTTTGTTTCCTCTTTAGGCATACATTATGCATGTGTTCTGGGCTCCCACAATCGAAGCATAGTCGCCTGCGACAATCCTTTGTTGTATGACCCCCTAGGTGACATCTTTGACAAATGATACAATTCCCCCGATGTGAATATTTGCATCTATTACACTTAGTCGCGCCTCCTTGAGTTACCGCCTGAGTTTGTACCCCAAAATTTCCAATCACTCTCCTATTCTTGTCATATTTTTCCCCCAAACCTTCGATTCCCTTGCTCCTCAATCTTTCTTTTTCCCTTGGGAAATTTTCCTGACCGAATCGCATTATCTATGAGTTTAGTGGCAATGTTTATTTCCTCCTGAAGAGTCTTTAGATTTGCTGAGGTAATGTTTTCTCTAATCTCTGGGGACAATCCTCAAATGTACCTCTCGATGCGGACTTCCTCTGGTGTCACTAGATGAGGTACTAAATTCGTCAACTCATGGAATCGAGCTGTATAAGAAACTATATTCTCTCTTTTCATTTCATGATTCCATAACTCCATTTCTAACTTCTAGAGTTCGCTTCTTGGGCAATATTCGTCCTTTAGTAATTTCTTAAATTCTTCCCAAGAAAGTTGGTTAGCCGCTTCTCGACCTCTGGTTTGCACTAAGGTATTCCACCAAGTAAGCGCCCTACCTTGCAACAGACATGCCGCATATTCTACTTTATTTCCTTCAGTGCATTTACTAATGTGAAGAACAGCCTCCATACTTTCAAGCCATGATAATAACCCTACTGCTCCTTCGGTTCCATTGAATTCTTTCGGGTTACAAGATCTAAAAGTTTTATAAGTGCATTCTCTAGCCGCCCTCGGCTCTGAATTATTTGATTGATTTACATTCATGCTAGCAGCCACTTGACTGACTATATTGGGGAGTGCTGCCAAAAGTTGTTCTGACACAAGTCATGCAATCTCGGGATTTTCTCTTCTTGGCGGCATCTTTTAAGCCTAAGTTAGAAGGGAATTCGTCATTTTTATGGCATAACAAGGGTGGTAGCTTTCAGGCGTTTAAATGATACCAAGAGTGTTCATCACATGGATATTATTCAAGCATTTACATAGGCAGAATAAATTAATCTTATACATACCATGACTTGACATAAATAGCGTTTCTCAAAAAGACATTATGCATTCAAGGATGTTCATAGTCACACAAAACAGGATAGTGAGTTTCTTCGCAAAAGAGTGAGCATCCTATCACTAATCTTTCTTCTAGAACAACATCCATCCTATCAATATTCCCAAGATCAACATCACCATTCCACTAACTACCATCCACTTGTACAACCTCCTTATTTCCCGCCTTGCTGCAGCGACGGCGTCCGTGTTCCTTATCATACGCTGATGGTGTGCTTCCATCACATCGGACAGGTTGTTCAGGATGTGGTGGTGGTATCCCAGCCGAGTCTGGTGCATTTGCGTATCGGATGCAATTCTCCTTACCCATTCTCTTTCAGCCGGATTCATACCTCGGGTGCAAGACGCAGGTATCCCAGTCACTACTTGTGTTATCCTGCTCCCCAATTATGGTCGGGATGTCTCTCCTATGACTCTAATAGAGTCCTCAAATGCCACACGTTGCGGCAGTGGAACGCTCTTTCTTGGCGTGACTCTGATCCTTGAGCCATGATAGGTTCGTGGTGGAACATCGGGTATTGGCTCCGATGGGGGTAGGAAGGATGCTTGTGGAGAATCAGATGCTCCGTTGGTCGCAGTGTCCTGCTCGTATGGGTCTATCTCTTCATTATGGGTTGAGTTTCTTCTAGAGTGGCCAACCACATAACCGGATTCATCGACTGAGTATTCACTAGAATCGGATGATGTCATAGTGATCTGCGACACTAATAATCTTAATTACTAAATACGCCATCTTATAAGTACTTAGAAATATAACCAATGCTTCTAGACAAGACTATGAGTGGAATTCAAACTAGATTCCCAAATATAAAATCTCTGGTTGTACTACCAGAGCCTCTGGTTCCATGACCAGAGCCTCTGGTCTCATGACCAGAGCTTCTGGTTCAACTAAAATCCTTAGGATAGAATTTCTCATCCATCGGTCCTCTTGCAAACCAATGGAATTCTATTTTATCATCCGCTGGTTCAACGTCCACACTTAGAATCATTATGGAATTTTCGTCCATCGATCCTCTGGTTTATCTTAATGCACTTACCAGAGCTTCTGGTTACAAGACCAGAGCCTCTGGTTCAACTTTCATACTTAGAAAAGCACTAAGTAATCTATCCATCGATTTCTGGTTTCCTTCTCATCAATGTTTCTAGTGCATTTATGAACTCAAACAAATTTAAGGAGTTCCATTCCTTTGCCTCTGGTTCTTCTAACCAGAGCTTCTAGTACCACATACACACTTTATAGCTTTATGAGATTTCTATCCCATTGTCTCCGGTCCTTCTAACTAGAGCTTCTGGTACCAATTATACACTTAGAAAATTTATAGAATTTCTATCTCATTGCCTCTGGTCCTTCTAACCAGAGCTTCTGGTCCTTCTAGGGCAATGGATATTCATAGTGAGTATAACACATGAAATCATGTTTTTCATAACAATTTCTTTACAGGAGCATATCTCTAGTAAAACCGATTAAGTTCTTTTTATTATATGTAAGTTAAACACAGGTGATCAGGCTTTGTTTAATCGAAGTTAAACACAGGTGATCAGGCTTTGTTTAATCGACATATAATAGTGTGGCCCGCTTTAAAATCATATAATTCCAGATTACTTAAAAATCCAGTTTGAAATTTTATTGTTATAGTCGATGGTTATAAAGGAAAACTAGCGTTTTCTATAACTGAAGCTCTGATACCAAATCTGTCACACCCAGCTAAAGCGGAAACATGAGATGTAACAGGCAAGCGGGTCATAGCAACAATTAATAAACAACACTTTTCAATTTTTCAAAATAAAAAGAGTTCAACATCATAACCAAATTTTTTTGTCAAATACTTCTTTTACAAAAGCTTCCATTGCGAACTTAATCAGTTTTCCATAAGTATGCTCCCAAATTACTTCATTTCTTACTTGTTACCTGAAAAACATGGAACAAAAATCGAGTCAACTACAAAGAGTTGGTGAGTTCACGGGTTTTCACATGCATAAAATATTTTAATGCATAAACCAAATATTTGCAAAATACGATTGCACTTTAATAAATGTAAATCTTTCACGATGTAAAAACTTGAGACGCTACTGAGCCTTACCTGACCAACTTGCCCCATTATTTTACGAACGACCAAAAGTAGCCCGAACACTTACTTAGGTCCCACAGTTCGTAAATGTACTAATTCAGTGGTGGTCCAAATTCTACATGATTAGACAAGAAAATATAGGTAGAGTGCACCCCTTTCTGGGTGGGACTGTCAACACAATAGCGGCTATCCACAATACCACGGCCCGGGGATTTACCCGAGTTAACAAGTAGTGTTTACGGACGGGGACTTTATTTGGAAAATATACTCCCAAGCACATCAATTTAACATTTATTTCGAAGTGCAATAACAGTCAATATTTCATGACATAATAAGCTTGACTAAGCAGTTCCTTAGTCCAATGGTTATAAACAAAACTTGACTAAGCAGTTCCTTAGTCCAATGGTTTCAAACAAGTAATATGCATAGTTTGCTTAATCTCATGCATTTCTCCCAAAACAATAATCAAAGCATTAAAAGTGGGGCCGTGAGAACYCACTGGTTTGATGTTGAATATCCCAGTAAATGAAGTTTGAAGCTTTCAACGTCTGCCCTGTCTTCCTAAATAAACCAACATCCACATTCAGATCTCCTATGAGTTCTAGACGAAAATAGTGTCAAGTTGCACCCTATGTAAAGCAATTGGATTTTTATGATTAAATTTGATATTTTATTATTAAACTAATAATAGTCCAAAATAAAAGAAATCAAAATCTTTTAGTTCAAAAGCTGATTTTTGGACAGATTATACATCATGCTCCAAGAATTTTTTGAGTTCACAAAACTCTAAAGGTTGAAACCTTCCAAAAATTATTTTATGTCCAACTTGTCACATCATTTAGAATAATGACATCAGCCGACTATTACAATTATCAAGAAATTTGAGTGAGTTTTAAATTCCTCATCATTACCCTACAATCTTGAGTTACACAGCCCCCAAAACAGATTGCACGCTCACCAAGGGACAGTTATTTGGGGTCTAAACTCACCATCTTCCAAAGATTTAAATTCTATTTTCAAACTAACAAACAAATTTACTCAGTCTCTAGAAGATATTTTTCGATTCCATTAAATCATGAAGATGGCAAAACCGATTAGAGATGCATGTAGGGTTCTATCATTCTTCAAAACATAACTTTTCATGACAGGCTTTGCATGCAATGGAGTTTTCTCCTACTTTCTTAAAAATCAAAGAACATGGATCATAGATTATCATTCTTTTTGAAGACATTTTCAGGTCTTTGATGATTAATCTCCCCTCTTTAAATTTTCAAAAATTTTTACTAAAAGATCGAGTATTAGGAGTAGGAGGATAAAAACTTTTGATATTCTATAAAAATAGGATAACTAGTATCGTACCTTTTTCTTAGAATCTTGAATATTCTTCAAGATTGACAAACTTCTTGAAGTCTTGCTTGAGAATGGAATCGGCTGGTAAGATGGTTTGGTTTAGAGAGAGAGAGATGGTAGAAAGATGAAAAGCTTAGGCTGTGAGTTTGAAAATGAAAGTTTTTCAAAGGATGTGAGGTATTTATATGAGGATTTTAAAGAGGAAATGGGCTGGCCTCTAAAGGCCCAAACCCAAATAAAAAAAACTTTTATTTTCCTTAAATAATAATAAGTCCACCTTTTAATAAAATCATTTGGACAATTAAATGAGATTTTTGCATTTTAATTTGAATGTTTATAATATCAACTTTATTTTATTTAGAGCATTTAAAAAATATTTGGCATTACACAAGTTAGCTTTATCTGATCTCCCATCGAGGCGTGATCTTTCGAACAAAACTTGGGAGCTAATCTAGATAAATTCTAATCACTAAAACTAGATCCTAAAGAAATATTATTTCTAAATATAGGATCTATWATAAAATGCTAACCTGAGACTCCGAAATGACGGAATGTCACACAACGCGCGGTGCACAAAACAAGTAAATTATGAAATTCATTCAATATTATTATATATCATTAAGGGTCATTGTTGATGAGTTTTACGTGATGAATAAAATATAATCAACAATTATATTATTACACATTTTGTACCATATATATTTATATTAAAACCATTGTGCCATTTTTTGTAGGAAATATTTACGGATGAGTGCATCACGAAAAACAAACAACAGTTTGGTTATACAGATGAACATTATTTTACAAACGATTGTATTTCTTTGTTCATTCAAGAATTTCAAATTTTGTAATGAGCTCCGAGTAGATGGTTTCAGAAACCCGACATGTGTGCAATTTTTTGTTCATTCGGTCTTGCTAACAAACAAAATTAATCTTCAACTTTATATATTAGTTGACTTGTAAAATAACCACACAAACTCATGATTCAAAGTCAAATTAATGTTTTCGGATTGTGATTTACCCATGCTGCATCGCGCGGGTACACCACTAGTATATATATGTATATATATATATATATATACATATATATATATATATGTATATATGAAATTAAGATCCACGAAAAATGATGTGGAACTCTAAGAAATAAGTATTCTATATTTCTAGCATCAGGTTTGTATCCTACATTGATAGAGAGATGAAAAATTGACAATTGATGGTAGATATATGATAGGAGGTTGAAGTGTCTTTGTTTTAACTCATGGAGTTTGATTCTCTTGGCTAATCCTATAAACTCATATTATCGGCTCATGTTGGCTAACCCTCCAAACTCATAGGGTTGGTTCATTTTGGCCAGCGCTCTATTTGAAAAAAACGTTATCTATATAAAAATATTAGTATATCTTTATATATATATATATATATATATATAAGTAAGTTCCAAAAAAAATGATGACGACACCCTAAAAATTGAGTATTATATATTTCTTGTATTGATGTTGACTTTTGTGTATCCCACATTGATGGAGAGATCAAAGATTGACAATTGACGGTAGATATATGAGTTGAGGTTGAGGTGTCTTTGTTTTAACTCATAAAAGTAAAACCTTGGGGTGATGAGATGACACCATGAGAATTATAAAAATACCTTGGGGTATTGGGTGGCGCAATGAGAATTGAGTATTCTCAAACAGTGAATTGTGGTTGAATTTTAGTTGTCCCACATTGGTGAAGAGTTAAAAGATATGAACAAAGTGAAGTGTATAAAAAGATGGATTGAAGCCTTTGTGTCGATTCATGGGGTTTGTCTAATAGGGTTGTCTTACATTGGATGACCCTCTTTGAAATCTATAACCATGGTTGGGATCAAAACCAACCAAATTGAAAAATTATTTATCTTTATTCTTTTTAAATAAAAAAAACTTTGGGGTATTGAGGTGGCACCATGAGAATTGAGTATTCTCAAATGATGAATTGTTGATGGATTTTAGTTGTCCCACATTGATGAAGAGTTGAAAGATTTGAACAAAGTGAAGTATATAAGAGAGATGGATTGGATGTTTTTCTGTCAAATGATGGGATTTGCCTCACAGGGTTGTCTTATTTTCGATGACCGTCTTTGAAATCTATACCATGGTTGGAATCAAAACCAATTAAATGGTAAAAATTATAGTGCAAATATAAAAGTGAAACCATGGATGATGATTTGGCAACATGAGGTAGTTATTTATCTGTCATCTTGGTGTTACTGCTGTCAAGGTTTGACACACTTCTCTAATTATAATTCAAATATTATAGAATGTTACGATAAAGTGTAGTATTTTTATCAGTTTAATATCTGATATGTGGGTCACCGACCCCACTTGATATTAATTTTATTTTTTATGAGGAAAAAATCCATCATCTTAGCTTGATGATGTGATTCTTCATGCATCGCCTTGAACTTCCACTATTGTTGCTACAACTTACGCACTTCTCTAATTTTTCACTTGAAATATTATAGAACGTTTATTTTTCATAACTTCGAATGAGATTTCAATTAAATTTGCCACAAAATTAAAATTGTGATTTTGTTACCTGAGATGAGATTTCAATTAAAAATGTGACTTCTAATTAAACAAAGTACTAAAATTAGTTAAACATTTGTATAGTACTTTGCAACACCGTTCTCGAGCATTGTTTGATAACTTAAATTAGCATATGGTTCTAAGATTATTGTCAACTCCTCTTAAAAACTTTTAATGTTAATGAGTAGTTGCCACACACATATGTCTAATTTTTTTTAGAAGAGGACTTCAAATTTTAGTCTATAGCATTCCTTTTAAAAATGATATTATCGCTACCGCGCAACGCGCGGATGTAACATTGGTTTATAGAAAATGGTCATTCGTATTTGCGGGAAAAAAAATCTATGATAAATGTACATAATAAATATAAATAACATAGAAAAAAACTTCAATAATAATTCATACAAAACAACTTCTTCGAGTATTCTTCGACGCAAAAGCATCAATAATAGTATCCAAATCAATATAATATAGTATATCTTTTTCAATACATAGTATCGCCAATTCGTTTAGCATTTCTTGTGACATTGATGACCTCAAGTATGTCTTTAATGACTTCAACTTTGAAAAACTCCTTTCGGTAGATGCTATGGTCACATGAGTTGTCAACATAATTCGATATCAACTGAAACATTAAGGTAACAATCTGCAATTTTGACAAACTCAAGAATATCAGCTGCCGACATTGATTTATACAGAAAAGTCACATGCAACACCTTTAGTTCAGAAACAAAATTATTTAAATCCACATCTGATACATTATTATGACAAAAGGTATTAGCAAAATTAACACATCTCATCAATTCATCCTCATCCAATGCCTTTAACTTATCAGAATCAAATAAGAATCCAAAAATACTTTCAAACTTCTTTAATAGCTCAAATCTATTATTCAATGAAGAAATTGTCATATCCATAATGGTTAAAAAATATAAAATATTTTTCTTCCGATGCTTGCATATCTTCTTCATTGTTATTTTCATCGAAATGTTTTTTTTCTAATAATACAACACTTAGATAGAAATGTAGAATCAATATTCATTTCACATACTACTTTTTTAGCAGTATCCATACTTGATGCAACCCATCATTCCTATACTTTTCGAAGTATTCATCACACCTTCGATACACATATATTTGAACTGCTACTTTTCACAAAAACCATGTTTATTGCAAATAAAATATCATACCAAGTAAAAACTCAAAATTTTCAATTGCACTTTCGCTTCACTTTTCCACTTGGCATCATCACACGCATTTGATAATTTAAGTAAAGCCAATCTTATTTGAGGAGCTTGAAATCTAATGGCTTTCACACTTGTTACTCTACTCTCCCAACGTGTATTGCATAAAGATTTTACAGTCATGTTTGAAATATTATCAAGTTACACTTTCCATCTTTTTGTGTAACTAGAAAATAACACAATTTCAAAATATGAAACAACTTTAACACGGGAATGTGTCATATCACTAAGAGTAAGATTAAGGCTATGACAAGCACATGACATATACAAAGTATTTAGATTAACTTCAAGTAATCAGTTTTGTACCCTTTCTTGTGTTCCCTTCAAATTAGAACCTCTGTCATAGGCTTGACCCTCACATCATCAACACTAAGATCAAGAGATTTGAGTACATCTAATAATTCATTGGACAATTCTAAACCAAAATATATCATCAACCTTTAAAAATTCTAATAAAATACTCTTCTATTTTTATTTATTACCAAACGTATTCACACATCTATTATGATTAAACTCACTTGCTTTTAAGACTCACATCCAGTGTACAGTCAAAAATTACAGAAAAAATATATAGCCTCTTTGATAACTTCTATGATAGAACATTTAACACTATGAGCCAAAAGAGAAATCAACTCATTTTGAATTTTAGAACTAAGATAATGATAATGAATGTCATAATTTTGGATGCGCCTAATATGATCTTGAATTATCACATCAAATTCTCCAATCATTTCAATTAATCCCAAAAAAATTACCATTACCATATTGATATAACTTCTCATTGGATCCTCTAAAATGCAAAGATTATTTGGCAAAACATTTCACAACGGTAACTATTCTTACTAAAACCTTCCTCCAACGTTCTTTCTCTTTTAAAATTTCTTGTTGTAAATTTTTATCAATTGTTTGGCTTCTATTTAGCCTTATTCTCAGTTCACTCCAAGATAACATATTACTCACATGTTCAATACTATTCTCATGTTCCTTAAGTGTTTCACCGAGATGCTTCCGATCTCTAAATCCATCATTAGCTATTGCATTTTTATAGTTCTTAGACTTGAACAACTTGCAACAAAAACAATACACACTTTATCCACATGTTTTGAATAAACTAGCCATTTTCGGTCACTAGACTCACCATTACTTAACTTATCATAATAACAATATGCAAAATGCCTAGAAGTGTTATCTAAAGGAAACACTATATTAAATTCTCTAATAGGTCCCTTTTCAACTAAAATATCTCTTGATTTATTGTCAAAATTATACCAATTACTGGGATCATAAATATAAAAAAAAGGTAGATGTTCAACATTAGATCCAACATTTGGGTGCTCAACATTATGTTCAACATTTGGGTGTTTAACATTATGTTAATCTAAATTTTTATTAGATGTGTTTACGCCTTAACAAATTTATCCATTGCTCCTTTTCGTGATTGTACTAATTTCTCAACCAACTTTTTTTTTCCTTTTATTACTTCCAGACAAATGTTTTTTAAGCATCATGCTTAAACAATTAACAAACTCAAACTAAATAAGAACAAAAGCACATGAGTCTTGGAATACACATCGAAATCGAATAAGTCAACTCCGGCATTCCTTGATTTGTAGACTATAGTATGTAGATTTAAAAAAATAGACACAGTTAGCTATTAGTAAACTGATTTCAATGTACAGTCCAAAACCACAATTAAATCAGAATTAAAAGTCTAAAACCAATTAATTGCAAACTCAGTAAAACTTCGAAAACACAAAAAATTGATAAATAGGACTGTCTTGATATATTGAAAAGCTAAATAATTATTACTTAGAAAAATCACAGTCTTGATTCTTGAAAAAACTCAAAAGCATGCAACAACCAATTAACAATAGAACTTGCGAATGAAATCAAATCAAAAGCCAGAAAGGAAAAATCAGAAATCAAAACTCGTTTGCAGTTTGTTTATTTCAATAGTCAACCCAAGAAATTAAATAATGTTAGAAATCATATAAATAATGACAAATCCTAACCTAAACCCCTATTAACGATAAGCAGACTTTGGAGGATAGGAGGAAGCCTCTGCATTAGATTCTTCATATATGTTCATGATTCGGACATTCGGTTGTAGATTACTATTGGGGAAATGAAACGACGTCTTTGAAAAATTGAAACCAGAACCGAGCTTAGCTGAAAAAGAACATACAGAGGTTGGAGAGGCAAGAGCGTGAATCGTACTCGGAAATCGTAGTCTCATTCTCGAAGTCTGTTCAATGAGACAATGAATCGAAACATGTTACCTTAGTGAAATTAGGAGAAACCGAGAGATTGTGAGCCATACTCGTTAGTATTCATAAATTTAGGCCTTAGATTCTAAACTATTTGGGCCCTCTCAGGCATTAAGCTTTCTTATTTGACATTTAGTTTAGTTCAGCCGATAAATTAATTTGAGTGTTTTTTTTCAATCATAACATTTTTAACTATTAATATTATACTAAAAAAAATTGGGCCCCTGATTTTTATGGGCCTTGGGCTCATGCCCAACCGGCCCTCCCCAGGCATGACCTTGAATTCAAAGCATTAAATTTATTACACAAGAGTGATTGTTATTTAATATTCCATCATCTTGTGAATATTTCTTTTTGCGTGAGTGATCCATATTTTTCCTGTAGCAAAAGCAAGAGAAGATTACAATCTTTGTACCAAGGTTTGTGTTCTACCATAAGGAACATCTTCATAGTGCATCAGTGTCTTGGAAAATGGATTAGACAAGTTGGTGAACCACTATAAACAACAGTATTGGTATCACTTTCTCTACCTGTAACACCCCCAAACCATACATTGCATGTAACACATAATTCATACAAAAGAAACACATAATATTATCCTATTCAGGTCCCTTAGTACAAGAATCTAATATGACCAAATACAAGGTCCAAAAATTCTAATACATCACTTGTACTAATCAATCAAAACTATACATCAAAGCAGATCTTCAAGTAGAAATGCATATAGGAAAATATTAAATTTTCCCCTTTCCCTTACTGTCCGTACCTCCTGCAACACATAGTTAAAATCACAAAACGAGGGTTAGACCGAAAGGTCTAGTGAGATATCCAATTTATGTCATTGCAGGGTGAAAATCACCAAAATCTTTATGGAAAACAACATTTCATATATATATAACAAATATATGAATAAATAAGAATATAATACCAGATCTTTTCCACACTTCAAACAAAGTGTTTAGCTATATAAATCCCATACCTCAGAACCAATCAGGTTTCACATAATGCTATTTTTAAACCTTTTTAAATCAAAACAAGGTTTAAATAAAGTTTCAGGCCAAACCTGATGTTTTCTCCTCAATAACATCCAGACTATGATTTACAATAAGAACCTTGATCCTAAATCTTTAAATCACAAAAAAATAGAGATTCCAGACCATGGTAGTCTTAAGGGATATAATAGAAAGAGTTATATCATACAATACACATGCAAATGCCACCCTTATATCCAAATGTACACCTCTCCTTGATATGTCACCCTTATCCCATGGTATACCTCTCCTTGATATGCCACCCTTATCTCATGGTACACCTCTCCTTGATATGCCACCCTTATTTCCTCATCAAAACTTTTCATAAAACAATTCCAAACAGACCGCAGCCAATGGAATTATTATTTACTAATCCAAAATCATTTATATTAAATCTTCATTTTATGATAAAATCTCAATTTCACAAGGCATAACTCAAATCCGGTCAACTTAACTTAGCCGGATTTCATCTCCGGTCAACAATCCGGATAACACATCGCATAAGTTTTGTCCGGTTAACACTTAGAATTAAATCAACCTTTATCCGGATAACAAGTCCGGACAACACACCGCATAAAGCTTGATCGATTTATCACTTGGAATCAAAATCAACATCTTTGTCCGGATATCAAGTCCGGACAATAACTCGCTCAATACTTGACCGATTAAAAATAATTCGGCCACCATTTGGTCGTATTCCTACTTCTCAGTTTAAAAAGATAACTATTCTTACCAATCATAGCCCGTTCAACATTTGATCGGTTTAAAACAATCTGGACAATACATCGTTTAACCTTTGTCCAGTTTAAAACAATCTGGACAATACATCGTTTAACCTTTGTCCGATTTAAA
>NC_037540.1:37307699-37309326 GCF_001531365.2 Cynara cardunculus var. scolymus | reverse complement strand
CCGATTTAAAACAATCCGGACAAGCCTTGTCCGGTTTAATACCTGGATAAAACACTTGAGCAAAAGACTGATTTCTTTCCAAAAATAAACAAGATTCATACAAAACCAGTAATAATTTTATGCAAAAGAGTATAGAAATTACTCACCTTAACAAGCTTTTGCAATCAAACACTTGAAATCAACTTGAATTTCCAGACAAGAAGTAATCCGGTCAACTTCTCTTCTCTTTTAAATCGCACAATCTTTCTACAAAGGCAAGAAGAAGAGAATGAAGGCTAAGCCCTCCTTTTATACTTTCCTTTTAGGGAAAGTCGGCTAACTCACATAGCCACGTGCATGCATACATACACCATGTATACACTTATGCACACATACACACACACATGCATGCATACATATATTATGTATATATATATATATATAGATATATATATATATATATCATGCATACATATAAATACATAACATATGCATTTCATATTATGCGCATTTTCACATTCCAGCATGATCAAACGTAACAATTTATCATGCTATCACGTAATCATTTAAATCAGATAATCACATATTAAATACCTTGGGTGATAACTAGGATCAAGTTATCACACTACCTTACTTTTATGCATAATTATTCTTGTGTTGTTTAAGTAAAAGATAAATTTTTATCATGTTACCTCCCTTGTTGAAAAATAGAAAAAGTGTCAATTACAGCCTTTACCTCCCCCCCCCCTCTCAAGGTTGTCCTACAAAGACTTCAAAATATACATTTTTGGCATGTACAAATTTTTCACAAAACAATTTGAACTCACTTTACCAGGTTAGGTTAAACCTAGTTCCCAAAATCCATTCTCTAGCTTCCATTGAAGCAGGTTTGAGATCTATAAGTAGAAGCTTCTAAGAAGCTCCTCATGACAACCATCTAACCCATTATGGCACCAAAACCAACCATAAAATCACATCTACAATATGACCTAAACTAGATCTCAAAATGCCCAAAAACAATGCTTATCTCTTTCAAGGCTTGAGATAAATTACCATGATTCTTCAATCTCAAAATCTTCCCTTCCATCTCAAAAGCTCCTAAAAACTCACCCTCAAAGTCACCAAATCGACCGTGGTGAAGAGACGTGAAGAAGAGAAGAGGTGGTGAGGAGAAAGTGATGGAACCCTAAGGAAATCTGGCTTAAAAGTCGAACTGGACGTGAATGTGACTTGGTCGTGGCTAAACCCACGCCAAAAAAGTTGTCTGCGCCCAATTTTTACAACAAGCAGACCCTAATGCAGGTTCATGCATATAAAGCCGCATTAATGTCGCATTAACTACTATTTTGGCTTTCCAAAGGCCTTTTTCTCATATTTAAACATAGCACCCACTAAATAATATTTTCCAATGATGTAACTTGATAAAATGGGTATATTTAAGGTTAGAGTAACATGTGGAATACCAAGGCAACGACATGCCCAAAAATTACAGGTGTTACACAAGGAATGCATAACTCTTTCAGTTAACTTTTGGTTAGTGAGGGGAAATTTGTTTATTCACCTTCATCTCCTTTGTTGGATCGATTAACTCGGTTTCTTGGTATTAATTACTTACTTGGATGATCTGTTTGACAGGGATAATGCAGCG
>NC_037540.1:37302401-37307599 GCF_001531365.2 Cynara cardunculus var. scolymus | reverse complement strand
TATGTTAAATTTGAAATTTTGAATTTTTATTAAAAACAGTTCAATTTATTGAATTGTATTTAGTTCAAATTCATTTAGTCAAATATCTGTATTTTAAAAATACAAGTCAGTGTTTCAATTTTTTCTATTTGATTTTAAATTTCTTGATCATGGGAATCTATATTTGAGGGGGAGTGTGTTTTCTTTTATCTGATCATATTTTGAGGGGGAGTGAAATTTATCTGTTTTGAACTAACAATTTATATTTTTCTTATAGGTATTTCGAGTATTATCTAATTTTTGAAAGATAAATGAGTTTTGAAATATAAGTGTTTGACCGATTTAGTCTAATCCGGACAACACTTGAGCAATTTATTGTCCGATTTAGACATCCAGACAAAAGGCTATATGATAAACTCTTATCCGGATAAAATTAGATATACTTTGCAAAGGGATTGAGCGGATTACTAAATCGCTGAATTCACTTGTCCAGTTTCTTAAATCGTTTGTTGAGATAATTTTTTCCAAGTCTTTAAATCATTCAATTTTTGAGCGGTTTATTTCTTAACTTGAGTGATTTATCTTTCTTCATTGAGCGATTTATTTCTAATTCGATTGATCATTGAGCGATTTATCCTTAAACCGGACAAGTCTTGACCAGTGTTCTTCTAAATCGTACATGCCTTGAGCGATTTATTGTCCGGATTAATACTTAGATATTTCTCAATTCATAAATCGGACACCTCTTGACCGATTTATTCTAATCCGGACAAGCTTTGAGCGATTTAAGAATCTGAACGGTTTTTGACTTTGACTATAAATATTCGACTCATTTTTACTTTTTACTTTTTATCCTCATTTACTAATCATCGTCTTCTCCGCTCAAACTCTCTGGTTTATCGCTCAAGACTTACTTTCTTCTACTGTTCCATCAATGTGCTAATCAAGGTTTACATCATTTGATTCCTTTATACATATTCCTTGATCGTATTGGATTCGTATTGGACTGATTGGACTTAAATAGTGTTTTTCTTCATAATCGAATATTAAAATGAACCATAAAAGGATTAACTCTAATAAAATCAGTTTTATCTTTGTTATTTGTTTGTGTGTTTTTTTTTATTTCTTTAAGTGTGTATTTTGATTTCTTTTCTGTGTATTTTGATTTCTTTAGTTTGTATTTTGATCTTTTTTTAGCGTGTATTTTAATTATTAGTGTGTTTGAATGTTTAATCTCTGTTTTTGTTTTGAACGAATATCTCACCGGACAAGGTGATCGGAGTTCAMTCCGATCAACCTTAATCCGGTTGATGATTATCCGATTTAGTCCTTTTAAGTTTTTGATTTAGTAATTTTTGTATGTTTTTCTTTGTTGTCCGGATTTCTAATCCGGTCACAACCTTTTTTCTCCTAAGTGTTAGTATGTTGTCCAGACTTCTAATCCGGTCAATATGTTTTAATTATTTTTTCTAAGTGTTTTTTAGCCTAAGTGATGTTTTTTTTTGTTTAAGGTTAGTAATTTTTTTTAGTTTGTGTTTTTATTTTTATTTTCTTTCTTTTTCTTTTCCTAGTTTTAAATTTTTTTTTGAAATTTTTTTTGTTGTTTTTTGTTGTGTGTTGTATTTTTTTTTTAATTCAAATTTCTTGAATAAAATGGGTACTATTATTTTAGAATTTTTACAGGTTAATGGCGGATCAACGACATCAATCTGACGAGGAATCTCACGTTCCTTCCGTCAGATCTGAAAATATTCCAATTCACCCGTCAAACCAACTCATTCCTTCAGAAACCCTTTTCCCTCAAATAAAATACCTAGACATAAAGCCAAACAACCATACATTCTCTTTTGTGATGCCAGCCGAATACCCTATTATACTAGAAATTCTGAAAGGCCACCCAATAGCATATTCTTTATCTGCCAATACACCTGTTCCGATGGTGTATCTTCAACAATTTTGGGGTACGCTTACTCTAGAAAAGTCATCTGACATTGAAACGATTAAGAAGAATTCTTCGTCTGCCTGGTCCTGGATCTACTGGTTTCGAAGACTTCGTCTCTGATGAACAGTTGTGCATAGATATTAAAAGAATAGGATACTCTGCTGAGTTGACTAATCCTACTCAATTCAAAAGACGATTTCTACCTTCCATATGACATCTGCTGTTCTCAATTCTAAATAGATGCCTGACATCGAAAACCGCAGGCATAGACACATGCAGCAGTTCGTTTCTAAAGTTCTTTCCTGGAATAGTCTTTTCAATAAACTATGACTATGTGTTTAGTCATATGGAATGAACTAGTAAAACTGGTTAATGCAAAAAGATTTCCGTCCAAAGCAAGAAAATTTGTGCCGTTTCAAAGATTTCTACAATTGTTTATGAAGGCCATGATGAATGCAATTGAAGATATTCCGGCCAGACCAAATTCTGAAAAAGGGCCTACATTCGTCATGACCAGAATAAGGCAGCACACAGAAATTGAAGACTTGGACTCCATAATGCCAGTACCATTAGATCTTATTGCTTTAACTGATCAGACCGCTCAGTGCGTAATAGATTATAGGCGAGTGATAGATCCAATAGCTCAACCAGAATCGGTTGAACCTACCCAAGGATCACCCCATGCCTCAGCTGTGAAAGAGGAGGTAGAAATAGAAGAGCGTGTTCAGGAACAAGGGTTACCTGAACAGGGAAGTGAGATGAGAGAAAAAGAAATTGAGAGGGGTGAATAGGCGGGGGAGCATCTGATCAACAACGTACTTCAACTGTCAGTACTTCTACAACTTCCTCAAGTTCGGAAGCTATTGAATCTGACAATGTGGCAGATTCTGGTGATGATCAAGATGATGATGATGATGGAGCAGATGATCGTGTTCAATCTATTCCTGCTCAGAATATTCCTATTGGAACTCTTGTTGATGATATTAATGACATATTTCCTGAATATTCAGAACAACAACCTTGTCCAAGTTTATATTCTTTGTCATTCAACGTTGAAGAATGCGATGATTACGATCGAATACTTCAAGATCTATCTGATGATGAAGGAGGAGGTGAGGGTGTTTTTGTTGAAAATGAAGAGAGGTTGAGAGAAATGGAAGAAAAAGAATATGGAGAGGGTGAGAGTGGAGCAGAAAAAGAAGATCAAGCTCCATCCCAAGCTGAAACACATAGTCGGGCACCCACATCTGCTACTGACATTCATTCGTTGAATGTTGGTATTGAACAAAACATAGCTAGCCCAACTATGCAAATGCACACCACACCAATCCACTTAACTGGTTCTCAACAACCAGTTGTTTCAATTTCACAAGGGGATAGAGCACAACTGCTAACTACTTCTCATTTGGAGAATGTAGTTATTGAAATAAGTTGGCCGCTGCCCCAGCCTACGACTTTGATTATATGCACCTCGAATCTAGCGCCCATACACATAGGTACACATGAGTCTGGAGCATCTGTTGCTCAAAGTGCAGTTCTTTGTGAACTTGCCGGAACGACCGGAGTGGTGTCTTTTGACATTACACAAGGACAGGTCGGAAGTCCTACCAATGCTAACATTATGTAAACATTGAACGTAGGCACATTAGTTTATTCAACTGTTGTTACAACTGGTAATCTAAGTGATCCAGGTGTGAGTTTACCTGACTTCATGTCAAGGGAATATTTGGACGGCGCCCTAAAGGCTGTTCAAGATAATTTTGATGCTCAAATGGCCAGTCTGAAAATACTTTTGAAGGAAAAGGAAGTTGTTGAAGAAGAGCCACCATCTGCGCCATCACCAACACATGTACCTGAACCGTCAGTACCAGATCAAATGGTGGATGAACTGAAATCGTTACTATATACAAAATTGATGGCATCTCAAAATCCAGATGCTGAAGATGCAGATTTGGTCGGCCTTTTACGACAACAATTAGATATTAACCCTTTTGTTCGAGCCTTAGAATTTTTGGCTTTTCAAGATGTGGTTACTGCTAGCTTCTCTAAAGTTAGTAAGTTAATCACATCCAATACCCAAGATCTAAAAAATTCAATGGATGCCCTAGCTGAACGGGTGTCTACCTTAGAAGAAACTTGCAGGTCTCAGGCCACATCTCTTAAACGAAGGCATGACGATCCAGATGATCCAGATAGTCATGAGGAGGAGAGAAAGAGACAGAGATTGGCCGAGTCATCTGAACAAGGTGTAAGGGTTGGAGAGGAGCCATCAACTCAGGATGTTATTGCTGAAACCTCTAGCCCGGAATCTGTTCGGGAAAGATTAATTGAGGCCATTGTAATTGAACATGAAGAAATGGAGACAAGTCTTACGATCGAGCCAATGGTTGAAAAGCCAGCGGACTCCACAGTAGGAACAAGGATGTTATTGGACTTGTCTGCCAACGTAGGTTTCAACGATGTGTTCTCTACTACTCTGGGTGGAGAGCAAGATTTTGGAGAATACATTGACAACATTGATGAGCCGACTGGGATCTATTTTGATTTTGAAGCTGATATAGATGATGAAGATCCAGTCTTTCCTGTTTAAAGTGACCATCGGACTGCTCCAGAATCTTCCACTGCAGCTTTACCTGATGTGTCAGACATCCCTGCTCAAAGAGAACAAGTTGATCCTACCGAAATCTTCACCAGAGATTATGTGCCATTCCATATCAGAGCAAATTTTCCTGGTTATGATCGAGAAAGAATCCGAGAGCCATATTTAGAAGATGTCTACTTTGGAATTTTCATCCGACATCGAAAAGCTCTGAGCGGTGATAAGGTTCTTGGCATTCATCGTCAGACCAAAGATTACCGCATTGAATACATACATCTTTTGAAAGCCAAGTGCCTACCAATAAGTGAAGTGCGTACCAAGCATCAGATTGTAACGATTAAACAAATTGATGCTCAAAAGCTTTTAAGAATTTGGTATCCTGTATTTACAGTTACTAGGCAGGATGGTCAGTGAAGCAGATTTCTCAAACTTATATTTGGATGATCTTGAATGCATGTACTTTGAACTCAGAAACATGACAAACAGAAAGGAAGGAGAACTAATTGCTCTTGAAGCTATCAAGAGATTTATGCGTTGTCATGTTAAGCTGGCGATGGTCATTGATGTTCAAATGGGCCTTGAAGACAATCAACGGATCATCAATCTGAAAAGACCAAATCAAGWATTAGAAGATATTGATGCTTATCCTGTCTATATGATTCTTGAAAAGCCAGAGTT
>NC_037540.1:37298985-37302044 GCF_001531365.2 Cynara cardunculus var. scolymus | reverse complement strand
TTTTCTATTTTCCTTAGTATAAATAGTATTTTCATTGTAATTGTCATTACTAAGTAATTAGCAGATTGCAATCAAGATTTGAGCTGTAATTTTCTCTATCTAAATCAAATCAATCTTTGATGATATTCTCTCTACTATTCTATTCATCTTGATTCTTGAAGATCTTATCATGTCTGTATGAATCTTGGACTTAACAAGAAAGGAAAGAAAGCACTCATGGTAAATCAGAATCTGAAGATGAAACATCTGAATCAGATGATGACATCAAAGCCTTTGCCAAATCTCTGTCCTTGATAACAAAGCAGTTCCAGAAAAAGTTCATCAAGAAACCCTATGAACGAAGAGAGTTCAAGAGGGAGAGGTACCGGCCATCCTATGAAAAGAAGCCATCTAAATTCCATCAAAAGGAAGACAGAAGAGATGGAAGAGAAGAAAGAGAAGAAAGAAGAGAGGAAAACAGAGAGGACAAAAATGGAAGGAAAAATGACCTCCGATGCTTCAGGTGCGGAAAAATCGGTCATTTTTCCAAAGAATGCAGAGGACGACTGGTAAAGGATGCTAATTAATACAAGAATAAATACAAGTACAATCCTAGAGAGCGAAGCCTGATGACTTAGAAAGAAAACTGGGTGTCTAAGTCTTCATCCGATGAAGAAGACAAAGCACTCATATGTCTAATGGCCACRTCCAATGCAGAATCTGCCTCTGACACTGATAATCAGGTATGTGAGTCTACATCCAATAACATCAACTCGGCTCCATTAGAGCTAGAGCAAACGGTAATAAAGCTTTCAGAGGACTTTTTGAAATTAAAAGAAAAATTAAGCTTTGAAAAATCTGAAAGACTTAAAGCTGAAAAAGAAGTTAGTTTCTACAAAAGAGAAACTAATCTTCTAACCGAAGAAAAAGATAATCTGATGAAAGAAAAGACTCGCATTGCCGCTCTTAAAAAATCAGAGGAAGAAAAACTTCTGGAAATAAACAAGCGAGTAATTAAAGACTTAGAAAAGAAAGCTAAGGCCTTAAAAGAATACAAGGCAGAGAGACTAAACTCTGTTGCTCTTAAAGATTTCTTTCAAAAGGAAAGGGAGATTCTTCACCAGAAGCTTCAAACCAATGAACTTCTGAAAAAGAAATACAAAGATGCCCAAGATGTTTTTGAAAAGTTAAACGGTCGAACGGACATTCAAGGGATTGTATTCAATGAATTGGATTCCTTCATCAAACCAAAGAAATCCACCCTTGAATCCACTTTCAAACTTGGATGCATTCAAAAACCCGACTTTTTCCCAAAACCAAAAACAAATTTTAAAAGAGTTAAAGTCGATGGAAAAACTGTCGTTTTAAGACAGGATTTTGAAAATGTGGTGTACGAGAGCAGTACATGTAAGAATTCTGATGAAAGGAATGACACCTCAAAATCAATGACCGATGGAAACCCTATGGTCAAACCAGAGTCTCTGGGTATCAAATCCACTTCATCAGCAAGTACTGTTGATGAAAAGAAGAATCCTAATAAGGGACCATCAACTGATGAGTCGATGAACCATCCGGGTAAAACCGAAAGTTCAACCAAATCAGAATTGATGGAACCTCAAACAGATCACTCTAAAGCATCAACCTCTGAACCCACATCTCCCACAACCATCCATGCTAATTTTGATTTTGAGAAATCAACAAGAGACTTTCTCGATTCTGAATCTGAAGAGGAAATTGTATGTGAATCACCAATAATCATTAAGGATAAAAAGCCCAAAAACTTCAAATCCTCAATGAAAACTAATGTTCAACCATTGATTAAATCTTCGGACAAAGGAAAGGGAAAGATGAGAAATAGCAACTCTACTAAAGATAACTCACAAGGCCCTAATACAACCTTTAAGTTCATTAAGTTTACTCGTGAGCAAAAACAGAAGTGGACTGCCTCTGAAAAAACTAACCACCACTTTTCCTCTCATTCAGTTGAAGAAAAGCAGACTTCCTCAGGAGAAAAGAAGTAATGACAAAGACCCCTTCACATAAAAAATCCGAACTAGATAGGAAGTTTGTAAAAATAACCAATGCTGGGACAGGATTTACAACTCCCGCATTTACTTCTTTATTTTCAGCGAAAAAAAAAGAATGCTAGACATTCATACCCAAAATACAATAATGTTTAGCTCTTTTACAAAACCTGAGGAATCACATGTTGACACATCACTGCATATTCTCCCAACACGTTTATTGCTACAAAGTTAAAACAAATGAGAACGTTAAAAAGCCCAAATCCAAGGGCAAGGGAAATACAAATAAACTCATGCCTTCAAAGGCTAAGGATGATGAAAAGAGAGTGGTATCTCCTACTAACAAACGTGGACCCATTACGAAATGGGCACCTAAAACCCCTCAATTTATCTTCTAGGACCAGCATGTGCAACCATGGTACATGGATTCCGGTTGCTCCAGGCACATGACTGGTGACAAGAGTCAACTGACCTCCTTCATCAAAAAATCTGGAGGTTCTGTGACATTTGGGGAAAACAGCAAGGGTACAATCAAGGGATATGGCACTCTCATCAAAGGAAACATCTCCATCAGCAAAGTGGCCTATGTTGAAGGTTTAAAGCACAACCTACTAAGTATAAGCCAGTTCTGCGTCAAAGGTCTTGAAGTCAGGTTTCACAAAGGTTTCTACATCATCAAAACAATGCCCGGTAAAACAATCATTAATGCAAAAAGAGAAGGAAATCTCTATCTTCTAGAATTTGAATCTTCTACGGATCAAGACACTCTCTGTCTTGTATCTCATAAAGGCGATGAAAATTGGCTATGGCATCAAAGGTTCTCTCATCTCAACTTTGATGCACTACAAAAACTAGCCACTCAGAAGCTGGTCAAGGGAATTCCGGATCTCAAATTTGAAAAAGATCAACTATGCTCGGCCTGTGAGATGGGAAAGCAAAGACGAGCCTCACATAAAACCAAGTCAAAAACCTCCTGCACCAAGCCTTTGGATATGGTACACATATGTTGATCCCAGATCTCTCAATAACACTAATAATCTAGTTATAAATAACCAA
>NC_037540.1:37294520-37298670 GCF_001531365.2 Cynara cardunculus var. scolymus | reverse complement strand
AATAGTAAGATAAACTTGAATTCCAGCTGTTGATTTATCATCTCCAGCTGTCATTCATGATATGATAACTTCATCCTTATCTTCAAATCTTCATTGCATGCTTGGATGAAGTGCTGGAAAATCTTCTAAGTGTTGCTTGTCCAAAGGATCGATGAGGATACTCTTTCCATCGCATCCTTGGATCTGTTCATTGATCCTCTGGTTGAACTTGTCAATTGGCCCAATGGTTGAACTTGTCCATCGGTCCAATGGTTGAACTATCCATCGATCCAATGGTTGAATTCCAGACTTAGTCGATTTTGCCTTGATGTCTTTATTGGTCTTTTGGTTCTTCATCACTGGTTGTTTTTCATTACTTTTTACATTTTGCATTGTGGGGTTTAACAATCTCCCCCTAAGTAATGAAAAAACAAACAAAGTCTAATCTAGACACATATGTGAAGAATAGACACTAGTCTAGTAGAAAAACATCAAACTCCAATTTTATTATTATTGGATGATGAAATTTCTTTACAATACTGGAAGCAAATTACATCAAGACAAAATAAGCAAAAATTTTCATCTCATCACTAACTACCTGAGTATATCTCTTTAAAGCGCAAGAGTAGTCTTCGATAAGCGATGATGGTTGATATCTCATGTATGAGATGACTCCCCTCTTTCCTTGGCACATGGTTTCTGTCCAGTCTTTCTCTAATGTTTTTCTGAAACCATTCAAGTGTATATGTTGAATACTTGAAGGCTTTAGTCAATCTGAAGAACTTTTTAACCCCAAACTCATTCTTGTAAACAAGTTCGAGTTCAGGTTGAGTAAGAACTGAAGCAGAACGTATCTCCTGCAAGCCCTAGAAGTCTTCATTTGAAGGAGCGCAGGATAACCTCTCAATGCCTAGCCTTAAAGCAATTTCAAAATCGCTTTTGGCTCGGTGCTTCACCAGGGACTCCATTGTCTTGACAATAGCTCTGTTTGCAATTCCAAATCGTATCCCATGATCTTGCCTTTGAGCTGTGTAGGCTTGTAACTCAATCTAGTCATATGGATTCAGGTTGATGAGATCGTTCTCGTTGAAGACGCTAACTACCCCATGGGCTCTTTCCATATTGAACTCGATATAGCGTATGGCTCTGTTGGCAAATGACTTTATCTTTAAGTCTATGACTCTTCTTATTCCATCGTTCGAAAAGACAACTTGAGGTGGTTGAGTAGTCTATCTTATGAAACGATGATGTAGAAGGTTCATAGACTCTGGCGATAGGATTGGAGGATTGGCTTACAGGCTTTCTTCGCGTTCTTGGTACATGTATTGATGGATGTTTTCCATCATTATTGGTTCCCTAGGCGGCAATTGAGGTCTTCTCCTTATCGACTCCATGCTTTGAATTATTTCGTCCACCAGGCCTTGTGGAGGATGCCTCGAGGAAGAAGGGATGTCCACATGCACCACAGGATGTTGGGTTGAGGGTTATGTCTCGGCTTGGGGTTGTGTATGGGTAGAGGGTGAGTTTACTTTGGTTGGTTCAGTTTCAAGTGGTTGAGAGGTTTCTGGTTGGGTTTGGGGTCGTTGAAGCGATGGTTGGGTTTTTGTGGGTTCTGGTTGTGAGGTAAGAGTGAAGGGTTGAGKTGTTGGAGAAGGTGTTAAGGGTAGGTTTGTTGTGGGTGAGGGAGTGAAGGTTTGGTTGGGTTCTGTAGGTGGTGTTTTTGGTTCTTCATCGATTGATGAGCTCAACACGATGGGGTCTGGTATTGTGGCTGAGGGAACTTGGATATTTTGTTCTTCATCAGAGGGCAATGCCTCTGGTTCCCTTGGTTGGGTTTACTGGGTTGATGGTGGTTGTTGTGGTGATGGTTGCTATGGTGCTGGTTGCTGTGGTGCAGTAGATCCTGTTTGTTGAGTAGCTGCCGCCTCTGTCTCCCCCTTCATGAGGTCCAAGACCTTGATCATCGGGGTCTTCGTCTTCATGCCTTGGGCATTTGTAGGGGCGGCTAGAAGAGCAGGAAACTCTTGATCTATTCTTCTTTTTCCACATTCGGATGTGGGATGTGAGAGTGCATACTCGATCCTTTCTGCGCTGTTCTTCCATTGTACGAAGGAGAGTGTTTCTTCATTCTTGCTGGTGTTGTAAACTCTTTCTTAGCACACTGGTGGGTTCAACGGATCGAACAGCAAACTTTGCACTTATCTCATTGACAGAGGAGATAAGTGCCTTGGATAGAGCCCGTAGGTCGGCTCTGGTAGCAAAGTCTGTGCCAGTAGAGGGAGGAGGTGGTGCAGAGGTTGTGGCAGATGATGGAGGTTGGGGAAGGTTAGCAAGAAGATTCCTCACCTCTGCAGTGAAGGATGAGAAGGCTGCTTCATAGGAAGGGCCTGCAGAGGGAGGTGGGGTTTGATTTTGTGGTGGGATTTGGGTAAGTATGGTGGCGGGTAATTGGTTGAGGGTTGTTTGTATGGTGGCCATTTGGGTGGTGAGGGTGGCRAGGGTTTCATCGATGGAAGATGTGGATGAAGGTTGAGGGTGAGGTATTTGGGAGGTGATGGAGGMTGGTAGTTGATGAAGATTGCGAAGGATGGTTTAGAGTTGGGAGATGATGTAGGTTAAGTTTTCATCAGCCTCATTTGCCTGAGTCGTGAGGGTGGTTATGGATTGGATTAGTATTTGGTTTCGTTGGGTGGCTAAGGATGATATGGTATTGTGGTGTTGGGTTACTGTTTGTTGTAGGATTTGAAGGCAGGATGAGTTGGTTTGGGTTTGGGTATCGATTTGGTTTAGGTGGCATTGGAGGATGGCAAGGGATTGATGGAGGTCTGGGTATCGGGTGAGGGTTGGTTCTCCATAATTCCCTATACGAGGAGTTTAAGGTCATCCAAGGACCGCGTCACTGTATCAACAAAGGCTTGGAACTCAGCATTAGTGACCAAATCTGCTAATGGGGTAACCCCTGCAGCAACAAATGCTGCAGGTTAGGCCTCTGTTCCTGAGGCGCCCTCTTGGCCATGTGCGAAGGTAGGCCGCGAGGGACTTCCATCATGTCCTTGATAGCCGTCTAGAGAAGAACTGTCTCGTGATGTTTGAACATCCTCATCGTCTTCTTCAGCTTCAGAGGCTGAGTAAGTGAAGCGGATGTGTGTCCCTTTTGGTAGATCAAATACCGAAGGGAGTGGTGCACGAATTGAAGATCGCTCTAAACAATCTATGGGATCAATGTCAGAAGCAACGAATGCTTCAGTGTGTGTGCGGGGTTGTGGCCAGCCTTGAGGCGAAGGGGCTCTTGTTTCTTCATCACCTCTCTATTGAGAGAGGGGTGATAGGATATGAGGTTCCTCGGCTTGTTCATCTCCAGAGGCACGAAGAATGGCCTCCGGATGGCTGGCTTGGGTTTGGATGGGACTGGGTCGTCCTGTTTCAATACCCCTTTGGCTTTGATCGCCAGGGGTAGTAGATGTGGTTGCCCTTTGGGTAGGAGGGTGGGGAATATTTTGGTGAAGGCCAAGGGAAGCACTAGCATCATCATCATCATTATCTTCATCATCCGATGAAGACGATGCTTGTGCTTCCTCGGTTGGAGGGGGGACGGCTCTAAGTGCTTTGGGGTAGCTGCCCTCGATGCTTGGGACAACATGGAGTGTTCATAGGCTTGGCGTATCTCACTTGTCGATGGAATGACAGTGAGCATAGCCCGGGACAGCGGACGGTTTGCTGTGTATCCTTCCTTCGATAGCGTTGGGTGATGTCGTTGCATCTTGTAGTTTGGGGTGAAGGGCTCCACAGCAGGTAGTCCGTGTTGCACCATGGCGTCCCCAATGAAAAGAGCAAGGAAGCGAGGGAAGAGAACAGCAGATAGTGGCTTTCCCGCGGCTTGAAGTTTGCACTTTTTGATCACAGCCGCATGAATCGCGTTGTAGATGTGGAAGGCGTAGTCGAGATTAAGGTTGAAGAAAAGCCTATACATAATTGTCATTACGTTGAGATTTCATTGGTCAAGGGAGCCGAGCTTGCAGGTGAGGGATCGATTGAGGATGGAAAAGAACAAATTCCACATTGGTGGGAGGAATTGTCTTTTGAAATCTGAGACGTTTCGYAATTCACGATTGTACCCTAGCATCTTCACGAACCTTAGGATGTCGTCGGAGGAAGGTGGTTCGTCATATTG
>NC_037540.1:37292610-37294195 GCF_001531365.2 Cynara cardunculus var. scolymus | reverse complement strand
TGGGTACGTTTGGGTTCACAAGAGTTAAGGCAGGAAGTAGGATGCAGTTCTTGAAGAACTCAATCATTATCGCAAACCTGTCATCAAAAAGGGTGTTGCGCAGTTCAATCATGTGGTTATTGGGTTTCATGGGCAAGAAGACGATTGCGCGGCTGTCGGCGCCGGTTTTGAGTTCGTCTTAGTTTTGTTGGATGTTTTGAAGGTGTAAAGAATGTAAGGTTGGGGAAGACGGGTATTTTTGGGGAAGACGGGTGGGGTGGGGGAGGTGGAGGGGTGGGGTGGTAGTAGGGTGGAGTGGTAAGGGAAGCGTTTCTTTGATTATTATAATATAATAATCATGAAAATGGGTTCTATTGGATGAACGTGAGCCGTCTGGATAGGACACGCCATTAATGTAGTGAACACGTGTGAACCTGGGGTAAGGGAGGGAAAAGAATGAAACGGCGCATGGGGGACAGCCTGTATGGTGTCAGGCGCGTGATTTGAGTGACGTCATGAGATATTTGAAATGAAAAGTCATTCCAAATAATATCTTGGTGAAGACGTTACCCAAAGGAAAATTTATTTAAAATCTCATTCAATTGTAAGATTAATACTTATTACGAAGTTTTGGTCTTCTAAAAACCCTTGKTGTATAGTTTTTAGTCACAAAAGCTGCAATTTTGTATAATCTTAAAAATGGTTTCAATTAAGATGAGTTTTATTGTAAAATGTATTTTCATGGAACCAGAGGAGCTCTGGTTATGCATGACAAAGTGGGTGGGGAACTAGAGGAGCTCTGGTTATGTATGACGAAGTGGGTGGGGAACCAGAGGAGCTCTGGTTGTAATGTCGATGAAGACAAGTAGTAATGTTGGATTTGGATGATGTAGAGACTTTGGTTAACAAACCAGAGACTCTGGTGAAGTATGGCAATCCATGTTATAAAACCAGAGGAGGTCTGGTTTTATATTTATATATAGCATTTTATGTGACCAGAGGCTCTGGAATGTAGAACCAAAGGCTCTGGATGGAAAATGCAAGTTTACAAAAGTAAACTTTTGCTCCCCCTCAAATGATGCATATGGATTAAAATCAAAGACTCCGTTTTACTTAGATAAAATATGAGGAGTTTAGGAGACAGAGGCTCTGGTCTCTACAACTAGAGGCTCTGGTTGAGAGAATCATATGCCAAGTAAGGATTTCAAAGAGAACAAATCCAGAGGCTCTAGCCTCTGAGTTATGAACAAGGAAAAAGGATTGTCTTTGAGACCAGAGGGGCTCTGCTGACAAAGACTTTGAATCCAGAGGCTCTGGTCTTTATAACCAGAGGCTCTGGTTGGGAAAAACAATGAAAAGGGAGTATGAGGGGAAATGTTTAAGACTTGCTTTCAAAGAAACTAAAGCCAGAGGCTCTGGTCTTTATGACCAGAGGCTCTGGTTGTAAGAAAAGAATATATAGCATGCAAAGGAGGAAACCAGAGGCTCTGGTCTTTGGAACCAGAGGCTCTAGTTGGGAAAGAAAAGAAAAAATATTGCAAGTGTGGGAAAACCAGAGGCTCTGGTCTTTGGAACCAGAGGCTCTGGTTGGAAAAGATGAGAGAGA
>NC_037540.1:37289641-37290734 GCF_001531365.2 Cynara cardunculus var. scolymus | reverse complement strand
TGGATCTTCGAACCCAGGTGGCTGCTACACGTAGACTTCTTCTTGTAGTTTACCATTGAGGAAGGCAGACTTGGCATCCATTTGGTAGACTTTAAAACCCTTATGTGCTGCATAGGCTAGAAACATTCTGATGGCTTCAAGTCTTCCAACAGGGGCAAATGTCTCATCGTAGTTGATGCCTTCTTCCTGGCGATAGCCTTTTGCAACAAGCCTGGCTTTGTTCCTTATTACAATACCATCTTCGTCTTTCTTGTTTCTAAAGACCCATTTGGTTCCTATTGCCGTTTTTCCTTTGGGAAGAGGCATAAGAGACCATACTTTGTTTCGTTCCAACTAAAGTAATTCTTCTTGCATTGCGTTTATCCAGTTTGGATCTTGTAGGGCCTCAGAAATCTTCTTCGGTTCAATCATGCTGAAGAAGTTTGCATATAGGCATTCATTTGCAGTAGCAGATCTCGTCTTGACACCAGAGGTTGGATCACCAATGATTTGGTGATGTGGGTGATTCTTCGTCCACTTGGTGCTTGATTGAGGTTCTGAAGCAACAGAATGCAATTCTTTATCGACTGATGGGACTGCTTGCTCCCCCTCAACGAGATCATTTCCATGGTTAAACTCTGGTTCTTGATCATGATCTGAAGACACAAGAAAACTAGATGGTGAAATAACATGAGCTTATGAGAGAGATGTACCTGTACTACTAGAGTCTGCATGTTCATCATTGACTCTGGAGATTGATTTTGCATTGGTCTCATGTCTAGAGATTACTTCTTCCTCGAAGATGTCTTCAAATAATTTAGCTAACTCTGATTCATTGGGTTTGCTAAGTGATTAATCATATGCTCTTCTTTGAGGCCCGAGTTCTGAACTGTTTTGTCCATAAGTCATAGGAGTAGAGTCATCAAAGGACACATTGATGCTTTCAATAACTATTCTRGTCYTCTTGATGTATACTCTGTAAGCTTTGGCGGTTTGAGAATAGCCTAGAAAGATTCCCTCATCAGCTTTCTTGCCAAACTTGCCAAGATATTCTCTATCGTTGAGTACAAAGCATTTGCACCCAAAGATATGAAAATATTTGACGTTTGGTCTT
>NC_037540.1:37283916-37288566 GCF_001531365.2 Cynara cardunculus var. scolymus | reverse complement strand
TATATCGGTAAACGTGTTGTGTGAAGGGACAATGATGTGTCAACATATGATTCCTCAGGTTTTGTAAAAGAGTTAGACAGTGACAAAAATGATGCTTTGGWTGTGTTTGTCTAACATTCTTTTTATTCAATGAAAATGAAGAAGTAGATGAAGGAAAAAATCCTATCCTAGTATCGGTTGTTTTTACAAACTTCCTATCTAGTTCAGCTTTTTTATTTGAAGAAGGCTTGGTCTTTACTTCTTTTCTTCTGAGGAAGGTGGACTTTTCTTCAGCTGGATGGAAAGAAAAGTTGTGATTAAGTTTATCAGAGGTAGAGCACTTCTGCTTTTGCTCACGGGTAAACTTGATGAACTTGAATGGAGTACTAGGGCCTTTATAGTTTTCTTTGGCAAATTTAACATCATTCACTTTTCCCTTTCCTATGTCTGAAGATTTCATTGATGAAGGAAAACCAGATTTCATTGAGGACTTGAAATTTTTAGGTTTCTTGTTCTCAATGATCTTTGGTGGTTCACAACTTATTTCTTSYTYADATTHASAATCGAGAAAGTCTCTTGCTGATTTCTCAAAATCAAATTTAACTTGGATTGGAGCAGAGGATGTGGGTTCAGAGGTTGATGGTTCAGCTTGATCTTCTTGAGGTTTCATCGATTTTGACTTCGATGAATTTTCAATTTTACTTGAGTGATTCATCGATTCATCGATTGATGGTTCCTTATTTGGATTTTTCTTTTCATCAACAATACTTGCTAATGAGATAGATTTGACATTCAGAGATTCTGGTTTTTCAATAGAGTTTTCAACAATCTCTGGTTTGGAAATGTCATTTCTTTCATCAAAATTTTTTCACAAGTACTTTTCTTGTAAACCACATTTTCGAAGTCCTGTCTTGAAACGACAGTTTTTCCATCGACTTTAACTCTCTTGAAATTTGCTTTTTTGTTTTGGAGAGAAGTCAAGTTTTTGAATGCATCCAACTTTGAAAGTGGATTCAAGGGTGGATTTCTTTGAGTCGATGAATGAATCTAATTCATTGAATCCGTGTTGAGCACAAAATCCTTCTCTTGCTAAGATTAATCAAATCACTAGTAGACTTCACAATGTAAGGAAGATTGTTAGTACCAACAGGTGTATTAGATAAAACAGATTCAGATTTATTGACCCAAATGCTTTTAATCTTTGAAGGATAATTGGGTGATCCAATGACATACCCTTGATAGTACTRWTTWGAACGAGAATAGTTCTTAGAAACATTAGATTTAGGACTGYTTGAATAAYTGTTCGAATATGAACAATTATAAAAGCTGGTTTTACACTAAGAAGGAGAACCAGTTGAACTTTGAGCACACGAAAAGTCTTTTACTTTTTGTAAAAGCTGGTCTCTTTCTTCAGTAACTAAATCATATTTCTTTTTCAATCTCTATATTATTTCTTGAAGAGTTTTTTCTCAATGAAATATGCACATTTAACCTCTTTGAGTTTATTGAAAAGATCTTTATTCACTTTACTCCAAGACATCAAATTATCAGAAAAATTAGTTTCTACATAGCGGAGAGTGTTCTCGAGTACTTCAAACCTAGACTCAAATGCCTTCTCTATGCTTTCACACTCTTCTTTATAATTTTTCTTTAAAACATTGAGAAACACTTTCTCCTTATAACCTTCAACTCTCTTTTCCAGAGTAATAATTTTCTCTCTGAAGTTCTCAGATACAACTGCCATTTAAAAAAAATTGATTGATTAGATATAGGATCTATGCAGTTCAAGAAATTGATCAAAGAAATACGGACAAAAAAAAATGGTGAAAGTGCAATCAACACAACAACCAATCCATCCAACTAACTAATACAATCAACAATGAAATGAAATAGCAATACAAATGTCGCCCGATGAAGAAATCCGGACAAGAAGATGGAAATCCGGACAAATTGCAACCAAAGGTAATCTCCGATTTAAAAACCGCTCAACACATGCAATATGTAAACCGGACAATGTGTGAAACTTATACCTGTCAATGCATGTATAAACTGAACACAACTTAAGGCTAAACCGGACAATATGTAAGAGAACTTATTACTACAAGAGCTTAAACCGCACACTGCATGTGTAAACCGAACAATGCATGTGACTAAACCGCACAACGCATGAAGATAAACCACACACTGTCACTTCAAGAATGTTAAACCGAACACTGAAAATATAAATCTGACACTACTTGTATCTAATCCGGAAAATGAATAAAGCTTCTCCACTCACTGCATGAAAGTTAACCGGACAATACAAATGCTTTTATCCACTGATTAAATTGCTGCTTTTATCCTCTGGTTAATCTGCTCACTGTCACTAAATCGCACACTTCATTGATAAATCGGACAAAGCATGTGACTAAACCTGTCAAGAATTGAATGTTAACCGGACATGTATATTAAATTTGACAGCATGAGTCGTAACAGGAGAACACAACAGGCTAAACCTGTCAACATATTATTACACACCGGACATCACATGAATATAAACCTGTCAACAACATTCACAGCGGTACACCACTTACTGCATTAAGAAAGCTGCTCACTGATTTTTATCTAATCTTTAACTGCATGAATAAAGTCTGGTTAATACATGAAAGAAAACTTATTACAGCACAACAGTCAATACACAACAGTCAATAAGCTAATCCGTTCACTGAAGAAAGCGAAATCGATCACTACTTGAGGTTAAACCGCACATGTCACAGCAGCTTGTTAAACTTGTCACTGTATGAAGCTTATCTGCTGGTTAAACCGCTGGATAAACCGCTGGTTACTTGAGATGAACCTGTCACAGCAGCTTGTTAAACCGGTCAATACTAAGATGATTTATTCAATAAACAGAGCTGTCCGGATATGTAATCCGGACAAATTTTTTTGATAAAAAACAGTCAACTTTGAACAACTAGCACAATCACCAATTAACAATCCATGTAAGCATTCAAATGAATATTAATTCAGCTTCAAAAGAAAATAAAATGATACACCGCTCAATTCTCCGGACTCTTATCCGCTCAACTAAATCACTCAAAGTTGGATCAAAACAACACACAAACACAAAAACATACAAAAACTCAGAAAAAAATGGATTAAACTCTACCTTTTTATGAAATTTGATAAAGAACACAAAGAACTTCAAAATCCAAAAACTTTTTCAAATCATTAAAATCGATGGTCAAATTACGAAAACATATGAATAACAACAATTCACAACACAAGATCGCACCCAATGATCATGATTTTAACAATCATACAACCAAAAATGAAAGATTCGAGAAGAAATTTAAAAAAAAAATGAAGAATCCTCAAGAACACATTATGATCATTCAAAAGAAAAATATGAATTTCCAGAAAAAAAATGTGCAGAAACATTCAATCTTTTGTATGATTTCTTCAATCAATTCGCTGCAGCAAGCTTTGATACCAATTGTGAGTCCCTTATCTCTAATCAATCTTCATAAACTTCATAACAATGGCAGATCTTATATATCATTCAAAAACATTCATATGAATATTGAGAGGAAACGTCAGTATCTTCAACGCTTAGTCAAACCTCTCAATACGTATCAATTTTACAAATGAGCTCTCCTTTTTCAAATTACAAAGACTAACCACTATTTATATGGTCAAACTAACTAAACATAGTCAAAGTCAAACTTCTATAAGAAAGTCAAACACGCTGACTTTTACAATTATAGACTATATTTAACTTTCAAGAMGAATACAATTAATACTGATTTTTCAGTACTAACAGTGAGTCTACTTCAAATGAAACCAACTCTGCTCCATCCCAGCTAGATTTAAGGGTTATAAAACTTTCAGAAGATTTATTTAAATTAAAAGAGAAATTAAATTTTGAAAAATCAGAAAGGATAAAAGCAGAAAAAGAAGCAAGTTTCTAAAAAAAAGAGACTGACCTTCTAACCGAACAAAAAGAAGAACTTGCTAAGGAAAAGGCTCGCATCAGTACTCTTAAGAAATCAGAGGAAGATAAACTTTTGGAACTAAACAAACGAATAACTAAGGACTTAGAAAAGAAAACTAAGGCCTTAAAAGAATATGAGGCAGAGAGACTAAACTCAGTTGCTCTTAAAGATTTCTTCCAAAAAGAACGGGAAATTCTTCACCAGAAGCTTCAAACCAATGAACTTCTRWTGAAGAAGTACAAAGATGCCCAAGATGTTTATGAAAAATTAAATGGTCAAACAGACACTCAAGAGATTGGATTCAATGAATTGAACTCTTTCATCGAATCAAAGAAATGCACCCTTGAATCCACTTTCAAACTTGGATGCATTCAAAAACCCGACTTTACTGCAAAACCAAAAGCAAATTTTAAAAGAGTTAAAGTCGATGAAAAAACTGTCGATTCAAGACAGGATTTTGAAAATGTGGTATACGAGAACAGTACAAGTAAGAATTCTGATGGAAAAAATGACACCTCTAAATCAGAAACCGATGGAAACCCTATGGTTAAACCAGAATATATGATTGTCAATTTCACTCCATCAACAAGTACCGTTGATGAAAAAGAGAATTCTAATGAGGAAACATCAGCTGATGAATCGATGAACCATTCAAGTAAAATTGAAAGTTCATCAAAGTTAGAGTCGATGAAACCTC
>NC_037540.1:37281632-37282896 GCF_001531365.2 Cynara cardunculus var. scolymus | reverse complement strand
ATTAGCAGAATTGTAATCAAGATTAGAGCTGTAAATTTCTCTCCCTCAATCTAATCAATCTTTGATAATATTCTCTCTACTTTTATGTTCATCTTGATTCTTGAAGATCATATCATGTTTGTATGATTTCTGGACTTATCAATTGGTATCAAAGCAAGCTGCAGCAGTTTGATTAGAGGATTAAGCAGATTTTGCACAATTTTTCAAGAATTTTTTGAAGATTCATCGATCTGGGTCATAAAGTTCATCACTGTTCTTGAGAGTTCTTCATCCAGATTGGGTTTTTGATCTCAAAATCGGTCATTTTCTGAGTGTTATTTGTAACGATTTACACTACTAGATTCGTTTTTGCATTTTGAACAACTTTGATTCACACTATTTTTGATTTTAAACAAGTTTTAAACCAGTTTTGGTCGAAAATTGATTTTTTGTATTCTGGAAAATTTTCTTCAAAACTCATAATTTTTCATGTTTTGATCCAAATTTTTGGTAAAAAGTGTAAAAGTTTGTGTTTTTGGTTGAATATTAATTCAATTAAAGCTTGTGCGATTTAAGGGTGTTATCCGCTTATCTCTTGTGCGATTTAACATCCGTGTGATTTTTAGTTGTTTGATATAGGTTATCTGGACAACGCTTGTGCGGATATTTGATCGATTTAACAATCCGCCTGGTAAACCGTTCATAACTTGTGCGGATAAGTGTGCGATTTAAACAATCTGGCTGGTAAGTCTAAGTAACTTGAACGGATTTGTGACCGATTTACATAATCCGACTAGTAAGTCGTTGAAGGTTTGTGCGATTTAATGAACGATTTAATCAATCCGCTTGGTAAGACTTGATAAATTTGTCTACTTGAGCGATTTATATCTTTGATCGTATATTCCTTGTTGATTGAACAGATATTGATTTTTGATCGATTTATTTTGTTGACTTTTCATCGATTTGTTTTTAAAAGGACTTATACGTATTTTGATTTGTTGACTTAGTTGACCATTTGACTTGTTGACTTGTTGACTTTTTACGTCCGATCATCATTTTGGATTTTTGACTAAGTGTTGAAAACCTCCGATTTGAGATTTTTAAATCAAATTGATTTTTGTGCTTTATCCGTATTTGATTTTGCATAATCCGTGTAATTTGTGAATACTTTCTTAAAATCTGGTTAAGTCTTTTGAGCGATTTAAAGTTGCTTGTTGTCTGGACTTCTAATCCGGATAACTTGTTGAATATTCTATCTTTTTAACCGGACTTCCAATCCGGATAA
>NC_037540.1:37272959-37281532 GCF_001531365.2 Cynara cardunculus var. scolymus | reverse complement strand
AGAGAATAAATCAAATTAGAATTTGATTCCTGCTCTGATACCAATTGTTAGGACCTTTAGATTTAGCTTATGATATTAATCAAATACTCTGGATGATCTTTTAGACAATAACAGTGCAGCGGAAACAATATATGAACAAACAGAGTAAGAAATCAATCAAGAACACAGATGATGATTATGAAGAACACGAGAGAATAGCTTCAAATGATTTTCAATTCTATTGAAAATATTGACAATTACAATACGGGAAGCTCACTGAATTACAAAGGCCTAAGATGCTATTTATACTAGTTCTTAACGGCTTTTTTGACATGACCTAGACAAGTGAAATGATCTAAGCCGTTCAAACAAAGCAGATTACAAACATAGTCACGTGATAAGCACGTGCAGCTAACAAACCTAAGTAAARYAGTGARAAGTGGTTCTTCACAGAAGATAAACTGCAGACCCTCTGTGAGCCATCCCAGAGGCTCTGCTGGATATGAMTTRTAAGCACTTGATGCCAGAGGATCAGTTTCCAGAACCTCTGTGAGAGACAGCTGAGGTTCTGTCATTCTTGACTTGTATGCTTTTGTATGTCTTCTGTTGTTGGTCCTCTGTGGTCTTCTGTGGTAGAACCCTTCTGTCAACACTTGCAGGAATACTTTTTCATACTTTTACATTAAATGAAATATGAGAGCTAACAAAAAAAAGAACCGAATTATATGCTTTAACAACCTCTTTACCAATTTCAATAGGAATTGTCACACTCATTTGATTTTTATCATTAAGAGGATAAAAATTCAAATCTGTGGCTACCGAACGGCCAACTGCTTTAGCGAAATTTAGCTTCCCATTAATCATCCCTTCCTTACCAACATCATGGCTACCATCCAATCCTTCCGCAAGAGACGACAGTCTCTCAAAAACAGAAACCTAACCAGGATCAACATGCATGGGTTCAGTTTCATCAACTCTTCCCATTTCACCAGTTAAGAAGTCGTGATGCTGAAACCTTCTTTAAGCAGCCTTAATATGATAGACGAAGACCCCGGAAGAAAGGTGATGAATATCTATCAAGTCAACTCGCAAAAAGTAACGAAGACCACAGAAACACTCAACACGTGGAAAAAAACAGAAAATGAGGGGAGCAAAACCACATGCACCAGAGGGAGAGCAGTAAAATGGAAACACGACGTACCATAACACAAGAGCACCCAACAAAACAATCCACAACAGCAGCAACAGCAGCAAAACAAACCAGAAACTGATTTGAAAGCAACAAACTCACAATAGCAAAACCAAAAACTGATTTCGAAACTAGAAACTGAGTTGAACCAAAATGAGGGAACAACCAAACTAAGGCATCAACCAGAAGAATAAACCCGAAACAACAACGAAGAATAGTGACAAATAGAAGCAACAAAGACACGAAGCATAGAACTTCGATTAACAACACACTATTCAAAACAGCCGCAAGAGAAACTTCCAACTGCCGCAATCAACGATCCAAAAGCCAAAAACCAGAACCAACCGGATTAGGGATGGTGATTTGCTCTCACCCGGTGGGGAACCCGGTTCACCTGACCCGAAAGGAGACGGGGATTCCCCGCTAAAATGGGTCCCGGGGTCGGGGCCAGGGATCCCCGGTAGACACAAACCAGGGACGGGGACGGGGGATGTTACTCAAACTAGGGACGGGGCCGGAGATACCCGGTATAATCAAAATAAAGGATATTATTTATGGGGTTTGATCGGGGATTGACCAGGGTTTTACGGGGTTTTGACCGGGGATTGTTAGAGATTTGACCAGGAACGGGATAATAATCCCCATACCCATCGGGGACCGGGGCCGAGGGACGTTACCACAAACCGGGCCGGGGCCGGGGCTAACAAAACCCGCCCCATCCCTGCCCCGTTGCCATTCCTTAACCAGATGAACAAACAAATAGCAGCAAGAGAAACTAGAAAAAACATACAAGAACAGAATGCAAACAGCAGCTAGAAACGTCCGTAGGACGTAGAAAAAGCAACCACGAACACACAGCCAGCAACCGATCGTGAACCGAGAAAAGGAATGGAAGAACACAGTCGATCAAGCCGACAAAAACCACAAGGCGAGATCAAACAGCATTAGAAAAGATGTGATCAATAGCACATAAAATCACGAAACCCAGCAGCCACAACAACGAAAACACCAGAAAAAAAATCGACAAAACAAAACAAGCAGTAACAAGTAATCACGAAGCCAAAAGCACAACGATCAGATCAGAATAAAACATCCAAACCAGAAGAATAACAGCCACAGAAACAACAAAAAACCCTAACCAAGGAAGACCGATCGCTTAAAAGACAATCAAACCTGGCCGTTACTTCCTAAAACCTACAGGCGATCACGAGAAGCAACCAGGAATGATGAGAAGAAGACCGAGAGAGCCAACCCAGCCAGCAGACACGGCTCATAGAACCATTTCAAAACCGGCAACCCTAATTTTGTCCCTCCAACGAAACCAATAAAAACAGAAAACCGGCCGATTTGTTGTTTTTTTTAAAGGAAACCAGGCAAATTTATATAAACCAATAAAAAGAGTACAGTGATTAGGAGTAAAACCACACCCTACCAAACTGAAACACAAAAGACTTGGTCACCACACCATACCAAGCCACAACGAGCCAAAAGGTACACAACCCAACTGACACAAACAAACTACAAACAATAAACAAAAGAAGCTTAATCCATTGAAAATCCCCCCCAACCAATACCTCACCCTTCATTTAAAACACCACTCCACTCAACTTGTCGCTCCTTCCAAGCCGCACGAATGGAAATTTTACTCCTAATTTCTTTTACAAGTTGCATAGTCGTGCGGTGATTCTCAGTAAAGAGTCGTCTATTTCGCTCCTATCCCAAACCTCTCTTGAAAAAGAACACTGGAAAATAGGTGGGAATGGCTACCCATGCAAGTGCGACAAAGCGAGCATTCCAATTCCAGAGGTTCATCTTTCCAAAGCATACGGTCTTGGCCGATTAGTTGTTAGTGGATATAAATGGCCTATTTCTCCATAATAAGTCCAGTTGGGTGAAAATGACACTAACAAGGTCATACTTTGTCTCATTAGACCCTAATGGGATTAATTGGCCCTTTCTCCAAAAGGAGTCTAATTGGGTCAAGATGACACTAAATGGATCATCATTAATATATTAACACCCTAATGGGTTTAGTACGCCCATTTCTCCATAAAAAGTCTAATTGACTAAAAATAACATTAATTGGGTCATATCTAGTTTGACCATCCCTTAATGGGTATAATGGGCTTATTTCATCTATTTAAGTATAATTGTGGTATAATGGTACAAAATTGGACATAATTAGTCTAACCAGACATTAATGTGAATAATTGAGGTAGCATGGGTCTTAATGGTCCTTAAAGGGACCATTTGGTGTTCGTGGATATAATGGGCCTATTTTTCCTTACTAAGTCCAAGTGGGTCAAAATGACACTACCTTGCTCATAATTTTTCTGATTAGACTCTAGTGGGATTAATTAGACCATTTCTCCAAAAGGAATCTAATTGAAACAAGATGACACTAAATAGGTCATAATTAGTCTAACAAGACGGTAATGTGAGTAATCGAGGCATAATGGGTCTTAAGGGTCCTAAATAGGTCCAATGTGGTCTTACTGGGTATAATGGGTCTATTTCTTTTAATCGAGTCATTTGGGTCAAAATGACACTAATCATTAATCTGATTAGACCCTAATGGGTTTTTTAGGACCATTTTTCCATAAGGAGTCTAATTAACTCGAAAGGACACTAATTGGATCATATCTAGTTTGATCAGACATTAATGGGTATAATGGGATAATTCTTCTATTTGAGTCCAATTGAGTTATAATGATACTAAATTGTTCATAATTAGTCTAATCAGATGTTAATGGGAGTAATTGAGGTAGAATGGGTCTTAATGGGTCCATTAGGTGTTAATGGATATAATGATCCTATTTCTCTTCAAAAAGTCTAATTAGGTCAAAATGACACTAAGTAGGTCATAATTTGTCTCATTATACCCTAATGGGATTAATTGACCCATTTATTCTAAAGGAGTCTAATTGGGTCAAGATGACACTAAATGGGTCATAAATAGTCTTGTTTCTCCAACTTGAGTGTAATTGAGTGAGAATGGTACTAAATGGATCGTAGTTATTCTAATCAGAAGTTAATGGGAGTAACCGAGGTAGAATGGGTTTTAATAATGGGTCTACTTGTTGTTAATGGATATAAATGGCCTATTTCTCCATAATAAGTCCAATTTGGTGAAAATTACACTAACCAGGTCATACTTTTCTCATTAGACCCTAATAGGATTAATTGGCCCTTTCTTCAAAAGGAGTCTAATTGGGTCATGATGACACTAAATGGATCATCATTAATATGTTTACACCCTAATGGGTTTAGTACACCCATTTCTCCGTAAAGAGTCTAATTGACTCAAAATAACACTAATTGGGTCATATCTAGTTTGATCGGACCTTTTTTAAAAGGAAACCATAAAAATTTATAAAACCAATGAAAAAAGTACAGAGTTTAGGCATAAAGCCACACCCGACCAAACTGAAAAGCAAAGGACTTGGCCACCACACCATACCAAGTCACAAAGAGCCAGAAAGTACAAAGCCCAACTGACACAAACAAACTACAAAAAATAAACAACATGAGCTTAAACCAAAGAAAAGCCCCTCAACCACCCTCTAGAACCCACCAACCAAAGACTCACTCCTCATTTATACCACCACTGCTCTCAACCCGTCTCTCCTTCCAAGCCACACGAATGATATTTTGTTCTTTATTTCCTTTACAAGTTGCACAGCCGTGTGGCGATTCTCAGTAAAAAGTCTTCTATTCCGCTCTTGCCAGATGTAGTAGACTGAAACTGCAAGCGTTAGCTTCTGCAGTAATCGGTTGGGCGATCTCCTCGTATCTGAAATAACTTTCATGATTTGGTCTTATGATTTTGGCATATTCATCCAATCCACTGCTTGTAAAATGCTATCCCATACCTCTTTTGAAAAAGTGCACTGAAAAAAGAGGTGTGTATGGCTATCCATGCAATTTTTACAGAGCGAGCATTCCAAGTCAGCCGGCTCATCCAAAGCATACGTGTTATAACCCGGTTTCAGACAATCTGGGTTGAGGTAAAATTATACGTGATTAATATTTGAATATTTAATGGTATGCATGATAAAATAATATACATGGATGATATATGTGCAAAGACATGATGAATGTACGAGGATACATGCATATGTTATGTTATGTATGTGTATATATGTGATAAATTGCATACCTTAATAGGTAAGGTGCATGTACAGTATAATAATATTTAAATGGTATCTTAGTGATGAAGTAAAATGGTATCTTAGTGATGAAGTAAAATGGTATCTTAATGATGAAGTAAAATGGTATCTTAGTGATGAAGTAAATTAAGTTTTATAATACTAAACCTGCCACACAAAAATGTTGTGATTGGTTAAAGATTTCACCAACCTAGAATTTATAAATAATCATCACCGCTTTAGAAAGAAGTATAAAAAGAAGGATAAGATAAGATAATCTTATCATTCTTTGTTTTGAAAGAAGAGATATTTTTAGAAAGAAAGGTTGAAGACGGTGAAGGTGTTCTTAAGAAAGAACCAGCGTTTTAAAGAATCTATGTTTGTTGTGTGATCTTTTACTATAGAATCTGTTGTAACAAGGTGAGTTTAACTACTGTTTTGATATAACTTGTGAGTTGTTAAACTACTATCTGTTTACAAAACGAGTTTATATCTACTGTTGATTTTGTAAACTGTTGAGTATTGATGGTTTGAAATTTAAAGGAATTTGGTAAAACTATTATGTTTAAGTTTTAGAGGAAATATTTTGTGATACTGAAGTTTGAATCTGTTTTGGAAAAGATTAAAGCAGAAACTATGTTTTAAAAGCAGTTTTTGATATCCTGTGTTGAGGATTTAAAGAGGATTAGATGATTTGAGAAATCATTTACTGAACAGATTGTTCTAAGGCTCAAAAGGTTTTGAATATAAACCTATTTTGAGATTATGATTGGTTAAAACAATAGACGAGGTTCACTCTGACGTATATGACTTTGTTCCATCATTGGATGAAATAGTCTATAGATTTTGGTTAAAACTATGAATGAGGTTCACTCTGACAGATATGCCTACAGCCTGTCATTGGATGAAATAGGTCATAAGATTTTCAGCGGAAATAAGGATGGTCGTTGTGTGCGATGGATAGCTGTTGCTATAAATGGGAAATTATGGATGTAATAAGGATGGTCGTTGTGTGTGTGCATGTATAACTATTCCTATTATATCTTTTAAGATTACAACAGATTGGAGTTCTCACTTCTTGGTGATTTGAGGATTTAGAGATGTTGTTCTTATTAGAAATAATAGTATTGATGTTAGGGTTACGAGAAAATATGGCCTATGGTCATTGATTTTGATTAAAAGTGTTTTGAAACAGAATATGATTTTCATCCTTTACTACATGGAATGAATTATTTGAAATTAATGTTTTGGTGATCTTCACCCTGTATTACATAAAAAAAGGAACCTCACTAGACATACATGTCTAACCCTCATTTTGTGTTTTCAAAAATATGTGTGCAGGTTATGATAATAAGGGAAAGAGCATTATGTGAATTACTTCCCTATGTGTTTAGTTGTGTGAAGATCTTGATTAGCCATGTTTTGGAGTATAGATGCTAGGATACAAGAACATGTACTTTTGAAATTTTTGAGTTGTGTATTTTTGTGACATCCGTCATTTTTGGAGCGTCAGGTTAGCACCTTTATAGGGTTTCTATATTCAGAATTATATTTTATTAGGATCTAGTCATGTTGATTAGAATTCATCTGGCTTAGTTCCCAAAATATAGTTCAAAAAAACCTTGTTTCGATGGATAACTGATAAAGTTAACTTATTTAATGCCAAATACATTAAAAGTTCTCCAAATATAATAAAGTTGATATTATAAAGTCCAAATTAAAATATCTCATTAAAATATCTAATGCTAATATTTTTATCAGTATTTGACAAATTGTATTTATACCCACATTTAAATGGGCTTTATTTTATAAAATAATAATAATAATATAAGAGTTGGTTTGGGCCTTAAAAAAGGCTGGCCCCTCTCATTCAATTAAGTCCACATATAAAAAGATCATATCTCTTGAAATCTCTCATTTCCATCTTCATTTTACATAATCCCTTTTCTCTCTCTCTCTCTCTATCTTTAAAAACTCCCATTCCAGCCGAATTCATCTTTAAACCAATCTTAAATTCCATCATCTTGAAGAACATTTAAATCTTCAAGAAGTWGCAAGYAAAAGRTAATGGACTAGTTACATTATCTTTGTATTTCAACATGATTTCTCATCTTCTACACATTTCTTCTTTCTTCTTTTTGTAAACAAATTTTCTGGAGAATCTAAGATGAGACATTATACATCAAAGACATGAAAATTTCCTCAAAATGATGATAATCTAGGATCAACAAACATTGGAACTCAAGAAAAGTTGGTAAAAATGCTTGCATGTGGGTTTTTGACCATAAAAGGGGATGTTTGGAGCTGACAGATTACTACCTAGTAGTTATGTCGCCCATTTCTCCCAAAATAATAGTCCAAATGGTAAGTTTCTTTTTTTTTTTAAATGAAGTTCAGTGAGTTATGGTTCTATCCCCACTGGAATCACATAAAAAGAGTAAGTTTGAACCTTCAAATGTTTAAAACAAAATAAGTGTGCAACAGCACACTTGACAGTAGGTAAAACCTACTTTGGACGACCATATCTCTCTGGATATTCCTCCAAAATAGTCTATCTTTCTCCTAGAACTTATTTTAATGAGTTATCTTTCTAATGCATCTAGTCTCACTAAAACATATTGAGTTTTGAGCCTTTAAGTTCTTGATACAAGATTATGGTGCAAAAAGAGCAATGCTGTCAGAATCTTGCATGCATTTTAAAACGGTCATATCTCCTTCAAAACTCAATAAAAATGGGTGATTATTTTTCTGTAAGTTAGCCTTATGTGTTAGCTCTAAAATAAAGTTAAAATACTAAAAAATGATGAGGTTAGACCCCCCAAACGGTCGTCACTCGAAGAGTGTGCAATCTGTCTTGGGGACTGTGTCACTCAAAGTTGTAGGGTAATGATGATTGCCTTAAACCCATCCAAAATTTTTGATATTTGGGAAAAATATGTTTAACTCATTATTTTTTATGGTATAAAAATTTGGACTCAAAAAGAGTTATGGAAGGTTCATTTAGACAGTGATTAGTGAGACCAAAATTCCAGAAACAGAATTTGCATTCTGTCCAAGTGGTAACTCTATGTGCAAAGGACTTTGATTTTAAAATTTATAATTTCTGGACTATTTTTAGACCAAATGATATAAGTATCAACTTTAATTCATAAAAACTCATTGGCATTACATAAGATATAATTTGACTTTATCTTTATCGAGACCCGATAGGTGATCTAATTTTTGGATTTCAGACTGTTTAGGAAAGTTAGGGCGGA